>NC_140283.1:11153507-11198507 GCF_964030765.1 Micromesistius poutassou | reverse complement strand
GCTGGCTAATATACCAGAGACAGAAATAAACGGCTTAAGAACTAACCAACAAGAATGCAACACTTCCAGAGAAGCGAATAACATGAAACCAAAAAACAAAATAAAAAACAAAACAAAAACAAAAACAGAAATGAAACAATTCAATCAGTTCAACCCAAGTCAACTGAAAGAGAGAAATCCCACATCTTCACGTGTTCGTCAGGTCAGACGTGCGGACCCAGATGGAGAGCATGTCGTCGCGGGTGGACCGCGTGGAAGGGGAGCTGGAGTACCTGGAGAACAAGATCCCCGCTCCGCAGAACATCGAGATAGAGGAGGCCCTGCTGGAGCAGCAGGTGATGGATGCAGAGCTGGAGCAGCTCAAGAAGAAAGCCAAACTCAAACTGAACAATGGTATATAGGATGTGTGCGCATGGGTGTGTGTGTGTGTGTGTGTGTGTGTGTGTGTGTGTGTGTGTGTGCATGTGTGTGTGTGTGTGTGTGTGTGTGGTGAGAGTGTGTATTTTTGTATTGTGTATAAGTGGAGCTGGTTCTGATAGACAGTACAAAGAGTTAGAAGAGAGGGGAATAACAACACGACAAACAATCAAATTAACAATGTGGTTGTGGTTCACTGCTTCAAGTGTGAAAAGATAGCTTCAGGATTTTTTAATTTGTACTCGAACTTGTACTTAACTTGAACTTGTACATTTTCTGTCTAAGTGCATACAATTTTTGAAATTGGTCCAGTATTGAGCGAGAGCACTTCAGCCATTACAGCCGTGAAACAGGCTGCAATGCCTAGCTGGGATGTAACCCTGAGGGCTAAAAGCACCCATTCATGTAGGTCCTCTTAAAGTGCTTATTTTTTTCCACTGATTCAGATTATTATTAAAAGTGCCATTGGCTGAAGTGCTCCTGCTCAATACTGCTCTCGTCAAAATGATGGGAAAGTGGAGTCGATGGAAAAATCCTGAAACTATCCTTTAATTTAATCTTTCCTGTTAACTGGTGATCACATCAGTAAAAACATTGTATGGGCATGCACTTGTTATTCTGCAGTCATGGATCATTACACTTCAAATAGGAACGGATATCTTCTATTGTTTTTGTCTGCGGCTCCAGACTGCAGCACTGCCTTGAGTGCGGTCAAGTCCCTGAAGATTGTGAAGAAGGCGGGAGACACCCATGGATCCTGGTTCAAGGACCCTACCCCAGGTTCCTCCAAGGTCCACCCTTTAAAATGATATTGTAGAATGGCACAGTTTGAAATGTTTTCTTTACACTTTTAATTAGTTTTTGTATTGTTTCAATTTTTTTTGGGGGGGGGGGTGTAAGAATTGCAATCATAGCTTAATTAACATTTAGGACATTTAGCAGACTCTTTTTTTCAAAGCAACTTAAAATAAGTACATTTGTCAGAAGAAAGAGACAACAAGAATATATCGCTGTCGGTACAGTAAAGATGTTCACAAGTGCCAAGCACTTACAATTGCTAGGTTAACCCATTTTCTGTATACAACAAAGATAGCTAGAATAATGTGCTACACAATGCTAAGTACTATTTTTAAGTGCCAGGACGTACAAAAATACAATACAATACTTAATAGAGTTATGTTTGGTTCAACCCCCGTTTGACATGGCGGGTATGAACCCAAACGGGTTCCCCCAGGTGTACTTCCTCAGCGGTCTGAGAAACGACACCGTCCTGGAGTACGTGTCGGTGAAGAGCTTCACCGAGGGTAGCACCCGCCCCAAGGTGGTGAAGTTGCCCTCCCATTGGCAGGGGTCCGGTCAAGTGGTCTACAAAGGATTCCTCTACTACCACAAGGCAGACACCCCGAATCAGATAGTGAAGGTGAGTGACATATAAACCTAAACCCCATGACTGCCCCCCACGGTAACCACCCTTCATTCTGTAATAATGTGTGTTGGTGTGTCCACCACTGACCAGGTGCGCTTGCCCAACGGCACACACGCAGACACCATGCTGCTACCAGGGGCCGGCCGTCTACCGGCCTACAGTCTGAACCCCAACACCTACCTGGACATGGCCGTGGATGAGCTGGGTCTCTGGATCATCCATGCAGACCCAGACTACGCTGGGAACCTTGTCATCACCAAGCTGGACCCGGGTACACACTCCGTTACAGCCAGAAGTGCAATGGAGTGTCTGTGTGTATGTGTGTGTAACTATGTGAGAGAAAAAGACTGAGAAACAGACAGATAGAGAGAGAATGTATAAACGAGAGAGAAGAGAAAGTGAGTGAGAGAGAGAGAATGATGGGGAGAGAGAGAGCAAGACAATTTGTTGAGCAAGAGTTAGAGCAAGCTAGAGATTTACAATAACAAAAGAGAGAGAGACACACACACACACACACACAACAAGTTATGAAGAGAGAAAGTTAGGAAGTTAACAAGAGAGAGAGAGAGAGAGAGAGAGAGAGAGAGAGAGAGGATGAATGGGTGAAAAAGAGAGCGATTGTATAACACAAATGACCCCCTACCTCTCCTCCTGTGTGTCCGTGCTCAGCCACCCTGGCACTGGAGCACACCTGGGACACGCTGTGCCGGAGCCGGGGGGCTGAGGGGGCCTTCCTGATGTGCGGGACCCTCTACGTGGTGTACAACACACGGTACGGCGGGCGCTCCAGTGTGCAGTGCCTGTACGACATCCACGACACCATCCACAGGTGGGTTCAGGTGGTGATCCAGCTCTGTTGTGTCTGGATCAGTTTCTATTTGTATTGTATTTCTCAACAAAGTGTGTTGATAAAAGCTCAAAAAGGGTAACAGCAATTCAACTCTACCTCCATCTTTTCATCATCAAACCTTTACAATTAAACAACAACGAATGGTATACTATCATACTAGATTAGAATGGTTTTAAAGTCCTCCGTTTGGCTTTATTTTTACACTGGCAGATTCACATAACAAGTTGCACACACACACACACACACACACACACACACACACACACACACACACACACACACACACACACACACCTCAGGATTATGCAACTAACTCATACATTTATATCCATGTAGGCTTATATTGCAGCACATCTTTCACAGCTATCCATACTATGCTGTACATGTGTTTCTCAATATACGTCATTGTTTATATAATGTGATAATAAATAAATCATCAAACAAGCCACACATTGAGATGTTGAGCCGATGTGTGTTGCAGTGAGGAGAGTCCTGTACTGTTCTTCCCCAAGCGCTACACCAGCCACACAAGTCTCTACTACCACCCTCAAGATAAGCAGCTGTATGCCTGGGATGACGGCTACCAGACCATATACAAGGTTGAAACACAGAAGAAGAACCAAGTCTCATTTGGCACCGAATAGTCTCATTGATACGTGTGCTACACAACCATTCTGTGTATTACTACTTCTAGCATTGATTTCGAAGAACATGTTATTCTACCAGGAGAAATTCAAGAATTGCCTTGAACTATGTCTCTGTAGAAGACACCAATAGGCCTACTTATTCTCCACTTCACTCTGCTGGCATATTATGTTACCTTCACCTCAATAAAGTTCTTCATCGCTTTTGGATGTCATTTTATATCTCTCATGTATATTTCTATTTTATAGGTTACGTGTTATTGGTTATGTATTTATGGGAATAGCATTTCGCCGCCTTGAAATCATCCGCTAAACATTCGTAATCATTATAAACGCTGACCAAGCGCCAAAATTGATTAGCTCATTCATGCTGGTGACCAATTCCTGCGGTCACATCCCTAGCGGTGACAGATGTGTCGGTCAATCCCGCCCCTTTTCGGTTGACTATGACGTCAGGAAGGAGGCGCGGCATGTTTGAATGTTGACAGGAGTAGCTCGCGTGGACAAAAGTAGCGACCAAGCGTTTATCCGTTTAGCAATTGTCCATACATTCATACTTGAAAGTGGCCAATTATTGAACGCTACAATGAGGAGGAGAAGCAGCACTAACGGCAGCAGGAGAAGCTCTATTATAACGAAACGACGCAGTGAGAATCGGTGTTTTGACGAATTCGGTTTTGCCCTAACTAAAAGAAAGGACCAAAAGCTCTATCATCGATGTCACGATTACAGGTGCGGGATTATAGTCCATTCTGCTCTGTTTTTATGACCTCCTCTCTGTAGTGCACTCGTACTCTATGATTGGTTTAATGGCCAACAACAGTGGTTTATTGATTTCGTTTCAGTTGCCTAACGTTAATATACTAACGGTTTCAAACGAATACATAAAAGACCATCACTTTTCATTCGCTGGCCAAAGTCACTAGGAAATAGAAAATAAACGGTCTCTTTAAATTGACCGAACTAGAACATCGCATCCACTTTATTTATAGTCTATGTATAATTTCTGAGGATTACGTTTTCCTTTTCGTCAATTGCTCCGCTCTCTGTTATATTCATTGACTAACGTTACGAGTTGTGAAAAAATACTTCAGGGGTCAATTATTTGCATACAATCAGTGCGTTGTTTCTGCATGTATTACAATGTAGTACAATGTTTGATTGTCTTGGTATTGTATTGGATTTCAATTTGGCGTGGTCTTTTCTCAGCTACCCCCAGATGAGCCCAGTCAGGGCCAAGGAACTGTGTGAGCTTCTTAGCTACTGGAAGTGCGGCAGTTTCATCTGCAGAAGTCAGGTGAGGGGCTGACTATTAATGACTCACTTTGCCTTTTTACTTAACCTAATTAGTAAGTCAATGTCAAGTTAGCTCGCATCCTTTAAATTACATCATTTAAATTACATCATTGTGTGATGTAATTTATTTTAGAGTTTATTTTAAATATCTGTTGTGTATTTCACAACACTTTTCAAGCTGTTCCTGTGCATGTGTTCCAGATAGAACGGTATATCAGGATGGGTATTCCTCCTAGTTTACGAGGTCGGGTGTGGAAGTGTCTGCTCAGCATTGACAGCCAGAGAGAAACCAGTGACTTTAACTACCAGGTACATTTTCGTCAAAAAACATTTTCCTGTTTATGGTTTGTATACATTTTATTGTATATGTAAACATGTATGTTGTTATGTTGCTTACTTGTATCAAGAGTGTGTGTTATGAAAGTCAATGATCATTTTTATAAAGTGTGATTTCACTTTGAAAAAGATGTAAATTATATAAATGTAGTCTGGAAGAAACAAACCAAATCTTTTACACAATAACATGACAAAAATAAAACATCCTTCTCACAGAGCTGCTTGTCAGAGGTGCGGGGGCCCCTGGTGGATCTGGGGGTCAGTGAGTATGGTATCCTCTCTGCCATAGCTACGCTAAGCGACACCCAGAATGACCTTGGATCAACCGATCAGCCGGCTTCCAGTATGCACCCAGGCTACTCCAGGGATGACGTCACGCTCTTTCGACAGATCGCTCTTGATCTGCGTGAGTGGAGGGACTGTGTGTGTGTGTGTGTGTGTGTGTGTGTGTGTGTGTGTGTGTGTGTGTGTGTGTGTGTGTGTGTGTGTGTGTGTGTGTGTGTGTGTGTGTGTGTGTGTGTGTACACACTTGTTTATATGTTTGTGTTTGCATGGTTTCAAGGATGAAAGGGTGGGTACAAGAGAGATGCTCAAACAATTGAGTTGCAAAATGTCCAATTTCAATCCTACAATATGAGGCCCAGTGTATTCAATAGGATCTGAAATTTTGATTTTTCCCCAGAGCGTTCGTTTCCGTCCCACCGCTCCCTGATGGGGGACAGTCCTGAGGCCATCGAGGGTCAGGCCAAACTCTTCAGGGTCCTCATCGCCTATGCCAAGTACAACCCGAAGATCGGATACAGCCAAGGTGGAAAATCAGATTTTAGCTTATCCATATTTTATTCAATCTATGAGTGGGTACACAGAAGTTTATATGTATCTGCGTAAATCTCAGTGAATCACAGCTCATGTTGAGCTGCAGTTTAAACCTTAACCACTAGAGACCAGCAGAGGGCTATATTAGACAAATCAGTAACAATGGGGATTAACATGAGCCATTGCACTGCAATGGCTCATGTGCAGTAAACCAAATTCTTTTTTTTTTTAAATATAAATCTGGGTGGGGGGGGGGTGCTGTAACCATACTTCCACACCATCCATTGTTGACGTTATACAAAATATGTCACTGAGCATCTGTGCGTGTGTTGTATTTCCCCTCCAGGGATGTCCTACCTAGCTGCAGTGCTGCTGATGCAGTTGGGAGAGGAAGAAGCCTTCTGGGCCCTGGTGGTTCTGCTGGATAAGCCCAAATACCTGGCCCAGCTGTTTGACCTCAACCTCACAGAGTAAGGCTGGCCTTAAGCTCCATTGCCAAAACAACAGCAGACAGAATTAGACATGCCTGATCGTAGAACGCATGATGAGCTCAAAAGTCAACATTATAAATAGCCACTGGTTATTTGCATGCATTTAAGGTGATTTGTGTAATGGATAAGGTAATGTAAAATGTGATTGGCAGCTGCCCAAGACTAATACCGACCATCTTGTACTTTGTCCAATAAGGGTCCAGCATCAAGTGAAGGTGATTCATTATTTCCTAAAGCATAGGAAGCCACAGCTTTCACAGCACTTGGTAAGTAGAATTCCAGGTGGCTAAATGTCTGACCAGCTTTGTTAATTGTTGAAATGTATGACTTCATAAGCTAAAGGTATCCACTGTGTGTTTGTTACACATACAGTTTATCTGGGAAGGGCATTAAGTCAAAAATGCAGTGATGGCATAATAGACTCAAGTCAACAAAGCAGTTACTCCAACATTTAATCTGTGTATCCTGGTGTGAAATTAATTAATAATATTGAGGAATTTCAGGTAGATGTATCTAAGGGGGACTTCACAGGCCTTTGAGTGCTCTTCTGCCCGTTATAACCAAGTGACGAGAAGTTCATCCACCCTTAGGGGCCCACCCTGAGGCATCTATCATCAGATGGGCCCCGTTTCTGCTGTCATCTACTCTATTACTCGCATAGAAACAACCTCTACCTTTCTACCCAGCCACCAAACAATTGTGTCTTCAGTGTGGTTCCACTGTAAAACACACACACACACACACACACACACACACACACACACACATGCTGGTGTATGTGTACTCACTCTAGTCTATTCACACACTCATCTCTACTCACTCATCTCCCATCATTTGTGCTGCTTGAATGTGTTGAACGGTGTAGTGCCTCACGACGAGACAGCAATTGGGGGGGGGGGGGGGGAAGCTTTTTCACTAAGTCTATGAGTGGGTATCTATACACAGATCACTAAAAAGACACACATACACACACTCAAATAGGCAAAACCAATGTTTGAGACATTTGGTTGGACAAGTGGTTGCTGGCTGTCTTTTGGTATTAACTTTAGTTTTTTTCTAATGGTAAGTTTTAATGAAGCTGTAAATGTTAAAAAAAAAAAATCCTAAATTTTCTGCGGAGGAATTATGATTAATGCAAAAGGGACATATACAAAGCAATGGAATGGCAAAATCTCCCTTTTGTTGTTTTGATGCATTGACTTCTACTAATAACGATAACAAACAAATATTGTTTGAATGCTGTGATTGTTCAGTCGCTCCTGCTAAATGACCTGCTTAGTTACTAAATGTATAATAATTGGGATGGGCAAGTAACCCAAATCCCATGCAAAAGTAGAACACTGTCTGAAGGCCTTCTCTATTGTACTGTGATCCAGGAGTCCATGGGGGTGTCCTCTGTGCATTTCATCATGCCCTGGCTGCTGACCCTCTTTACCTCTCTGCCCTGCTGGGACTCTGTGCTGGCCGTGTGGGACCTCATCATGCTCAATGGTAGACCAACACTCAATGCAGAGCATAAAGCATTGTGTTTAATGTAGTGTGATGCCCATAGCACTTGGCTGTGTCTAGACGACACGGCTATAATTCTTCAGAATGTACACGGCCAAAATTGATTACGAAGCAAGCAGAAAAAAAATACAGCCCGCTACATTTGAGCTCAGTTCTACAGTAACTATGATTATATTTCTATGGTAGTTCGGTCAACAAATAAGGAGTGATATTCACGATCTGGCTTTGGACTACAGCACCCATCTTGAGGAGAAGCTGTGTGTGTATGTGTGTGTGTGTGTGTATGTGTGTGTGTGTGTGTGTGTGTGTGTGTGTGTGTGTGTGTGTGTGTGTGTCCGTCCAGGTGTGTGTGTGGTGTTTCAGACCTCTCTGGCCATCATGGACCTCCTGGAGCCTCTTCTGCTGGGTCTGAATGATGAGACCGCCGTGCTGCCACTGCTCCTCCGAGTGCCTGTCAACATGTGGGTAACGCATATTGACTCTATTGAATGGAATTTGCCCATTATTTAAATCATGCAATACTCTGAATAACTAATAGTGTAGCGTAAGACACTTTTTTTTGTGTGTGTTGTTTTTGTGTGTTTACACAAAAACAAATCCTTTTTGGGAATGTGCATCCCACTTCCTTGCAAAACAAGTCAAACGTTTTTGTCGCTCCTTCAATAGAACTCCAGGCAGCTCATGAATATCAATCGGCTCATCAGCCTTCCCAGACGAGACATGTTTGGGACATCAAGCGTTTTCCCAGAAGAAGGAGAAGTCTCATTGTATCGCTGTGGTTGTGATTTGCTTCTCGTCCATGTTTGGATTAAGCATCCTTTTATGCTAAGCTGGTGTTTCCTCAGTGGCGGCTCCCATTGAGCTGGCAGTCGGACCCCCCACTGTCCTCCCACTCCTCAATGTGTTGAATATAAACGTCACATGCCCCCGGACATGTTTGGTTGTCATGGAGCTGTTGTTATGGCAACCCCACGGGGTCACCGGGTTTGTGCGTACGGCAAGTGCGTCCGTGACGGCCCGGTCACCGTTGCTTATTATAGTCCCCTTTATCATATTTGTTTTAACTTCTAATCTCCTGCCAAGGGCTTTTTAATTTGGCACGCATACGGTGTGAAGCGAGTGTGGGACAGATGGAGTAGGTTGTGCAGGTGGAGTAGGTGTAGGAGCTGGTGTAGTAGTTACACACCATCTACTGGCGATGGAGTAGGTAGAGCAGGTGGAGTAGGTGTAGTAGATACACCATCTACTGCAGATGGAGTAGGTGGCCCCTCAAGTTTGTGTGCCTTGGATCAGGACCAGTCAGGTGTTTGGTCGCTTGACACCTTCGCGCCATCGTGATAGACACGTAATGCTAAGTTAAAACTTTGGGTTGAGAAGGACGAACCTTGTTTAGCACGTAGTTAATAAATGGTAATCAAATGAGAAACAAATCCATTTCTACCTCTAGACCTCTACCACTAGACCAGATCTTGAGATTATGCTCCCTTATCCTTTATACCTGTACTTTGTCACGCATCAGTTTGTCCAAACAATGTTCGTGATTTTATGTCCACAGATTAAATCGATTTAAAAGAAGTTTCCTGAGTTGATTCAGGTGTGGGTGGATGGGTTTGAGTTCATTGTTCCAGTTAAGACTTGGTAAAAGAGCTAAAATCTCAAAGCATTCTGGGAAGGAGCTTCAGCCTTTTATGAGAAGACAAGATGCAGACAGCTTCCCTCAGCATGGATTCAGGAAGATTAGACAATTAACAAATCGACTGACCTTAAAGAGTAGAGCACTTCTTGGAACAACTGTATCATGCACCTTGTAAAGGTACTTTCCACGCTGCATTAATCTAAGTTAATGCAGTTGTAAACCCTGTGATGAGACGGACTGTTGTGTTGCTGTGCTTGTTGGTGCGGCAAAGCCATCACCCATGTGGGCGGTTGCCAAGGAGCTGCTATCTGAGCTCCTTCACATCCTGGCCGCCTGGCCTTGGCACCGCTACCATGGCCTGGTCATGAGTCAACGTGGCTAAGTGGTTTCCCAGCCTCGATGGGCCTGATCACTTTACAGTGGGAAGATTCGGCTGAGGAAGGCCCAGACCCAAAGGGATGGCAGCTAGGTAGGGTTGTATGTTGTTAGGTCAGCGGGTGCGGTGCCAGAGGTCTTAAGGTGAAGGAGTAAAAACTTTTTTCTGTCTCTTTGAGCGTCTTTGCTCATGGTGCGAGTTTGTGAAGTCTCTCCTGTTCTGATTAATGATTGGTTAAGACAGCTTATTCATCCAGCACAGCCCTTTCTTTATTCAAGCAGTCAATCAGCTGTCATCTACATGCCTTGGGCTACAACAATAACCCCAACCCTCTGACTACGAACTACAACCAAAGAAAGAAAGATTCTCCCCCACCTCAGTCTCTTTTGGAAACCTATAAAAGAGATGTATCGTTCCTGTCTATCTATCTACATTCCCCCTCATCTCCGATCAGTCAAATATGTCAAATATGTCAAATAGAACAAGTATGTCAAATAGAACAAGTAAGCATGTATTTTATTTTGTATGTATAGTATGCTCATTGCTAAATCGCTGTGGGTCTGCTTTTTATTTTTGATTAGTCTTAAAACGCAAGAAGACACACAATAAGCACATTAACACATACAGATACAGCATAAAATGTGTCAGAAACATTTCTGCAGTGGAAAGGCAGAATCTCTTGTAAAGAAACAAACTACATGGTCCTCTGGCAATACATGCATAGCAGCACAACTCCCTGCACTGATCTCCCCTTTGCTTAGTCCTTTTCTCCTTCCCCCCACTGCCTGGCCTTCTTCATCTATTCATCCCCACTGACAGTGTTATTCTGCAGGATGGTTTGACATATTATTTGTTTACTCTGATCTGACACAGCCAGGTCCTCTTCTCCTCTTCTTGCTGTCCTTTTGTTTTGTGTTAAACACGACTACTAGGGCAGACTTGTACGGATGCCGAGCGTCGCGGTTTTATTGATCTGAACATTCTCACACACTCCTGTTGTTCACAACACAAAATGATGCAGTTACTTCTGTGGCTCCCCACTTTCCTGCCTCAGACTGCTTATACAATTCACTTGACGTGGACTGACAGATGTCATTTCATGTCCTAAACGGAAACGGATCCATCCTAAAGGGTTCCGGACATCCCTTCCTCTTTCCCAAAGTCCCTGCTGTGTGATGGCGCCCTCTCTTTTCTCTGGCTCTCCATGTGCTCGATCACCCGCCTCGAACATCCATCTCAATTTCCGTGGGATGCAGTTTGTCACAATCCACTAGACGGAACAGCTCAAGCGTGTAAGCTATCCTCGTTACACATCATGGATTTTAATCATCATCTGTTCCTCCCCTGCTCGTCTGCTGTGGGCACACCCATGCCTCCCGAATTCAAACTTTCCCACAGAGCCCACAGTATAAACTCAAGTGCAGTACTCCCTTCTCCAACCTCCACCTGTGATCGGGGATGTTTCCTTCTTTCTCTCTCTCTGTGTTTCCTTGCTTATTTTCTCTGTCTCTCTGTCTTTCTCCCACCCGGCAGTGCCCAGTACTCTGTTTTGGTGCCAGCCCTATGGAGCACAGAGGTCCAAGACTGGGAAATAAAGTGCATGAGCAGCCTCGTGCTGGACGACACACTGCATGGACCTACTACTGGTACGTGTATGCACGCACACTCACACACACTCTCTCAATCGCTCACACACACTCTCTCAATCGCACGCACACACACACACACACACACATACACATACACATACACACACACACACACACACACACACGTTTGTACTCAGTGAACACAGTGGGTACTCGGTGTACAGAGGGGGTACGGGCAGAGGGCGACACCCGAGACGGCTCAGCATCAAACACCGGTAACTCAAGTCCAACCTCAAGCACTTAACCCGGTAGTTTCCATCACACTGGGCCTGGTTGTTGTTAATTTGTTGTTGAGCCCCCCTACCCTCCACCCCCTTCTTCCTCCCCTGCCACTGGGCCTGGACCTCCGGGAGGACGACATGGCGTCTTCGTCTCCAGGCTTCCTAGACAAAGGAGGAGCACAGTCGGCCTCTGTCTCTCTCCTTGTTCCCTCATTCAGGCCCTGCTCGCTGGCACACATGCTTGTGGCCCAGTGTGCTGCCCACTTCTACGATTACAGGCCCATCGGTTCGGTTTACACAAAAGGGGCCCCTTTTTTTCTTCTTTTTTTTGTAGCTTATTTATTAGATCTATTTGCATTCTTATATTTCTTGTCTGCATTTTTATGTTTCAGTTGTCAAAGGTCATCGCAGTACACAAATCACTGCTGTATTTTCACAGCGACTTGAAATGGTACCTTGCCATACTTTTGCAACATCCATAAATAGATAAAATATGCTTATTTTTAAAGAGAGTCGGTCGTGGATCATCTTCAAGTGTGTGTGTGTGTGTGTGTGTGTGTGTGTGTGTGTGTGTGTGTGTGTGTGTGTGTGTGTGTGAGTGAGAGTGTGACAGATTCCCAGGCAACAAAGATGAGTCACAGGGCTGTTTGTATTTGTATTAATTTATTTAAATGTGTGCATGCATCTGTGCATATAGGGCCCCAGTGGAGGAATAGAGACGACAGCCAAGAGTCAGTTGCTCTTTCTAAAAGGAGATTTAGTCATTGTCCTGTAGAATTGTATCCCTCTCACTTAAACAGCAGACCAGTGTGTGGTGTTAAATCCATTGCACTTGCATTGTGTGTGTGTGGGTGTATACATGTGTGCGCATGTGTGCCAGTCAGGATGACTCATCCTTATTTGCAGGTCTGTCAGACAGTCTAGCCCCCGGCTCGGCAGGTAGAGAGAAAGGAGCTGATTCACTCCAATGACCCCCATCACTCTGTCTCTTTCTTGCTTGCTCTCCAAACCCCTTCTCTCTCTCTCGTCTTCTACAACCACCCCCCCCCCCACACACACACACTTCACTCTCTCTCTCTGTCTGTCTGCTCACTCTGTCTGGCTTTATATTTCTCACTCTCTCTTTCTGTTCTGTCTGGCTTTATATTTCTCACTCTGTCTTTCTGCTCTCTCTGGCTTTATATTTCTCACTCTCTCTGCTCTCTCTGTGGCTTTTTTCTTGTGTTCTCGCTCTCTTTCGCTCTCAGCCCACCCAGGTCTCCTGTCTCCCAGGCCTTCTCTGTCCCCCAGAACCTCTGTCTCTGTCTCTCAGGTCTTCGCTGTCCCCCAGACCTTCTCTGTCTCTCAGGCCTTCTCTGTTCCCCCAGGCCTTCTCTGTTCCCCAGTACTTCTCTGTCTCCCAAGCCTTCTCTGTCCCCAGACCTTCCCCTGCTCTATCTTTCTCGAACGTCCCGCTAGGTTAAACATTTGACACATCCCAAAAATGTTTCAATGTTAAAATAGCCATGAGTGGTTTTGGGGACTTTCTCAATAACTCTTGGTCGGCACCTGCCGCTAGTATATTAGCGCTGTCGTCTAAGGTGCAATGTCACTTGAGTGGCTTATGATTAACACAGCAGTCTCCAACGTTCGGAGAGCAAACGCAATCAATCATCATTTAAGCCCCATCAGGATTTCCTTTGGTCCATTTGTTGCCAAGACAAAGTCTTAATGTCACCTCTGCTTTGCAATTAAAAGCCTGTTTTGAAAAAAAAAAAAGGTGACTAATTTAACTGGAGCAGATGGTCGAGATAATTCCTGGAGTACTATTTTAATCAAAGTAAAATAACACCCGATATATGTTGTAGTTCTAAAAAGAGATATTAACTGTGAGGACACTTATTATTCCTATATTCACTTTAATTACAATATTAAAGAGCCAGTGAACTCAAAACCACTTTCTGTTTGTTTTGTTTTAAACTATCTGAATGTTCCACTCTACTGTAAACGCAGGTGGTGTTCTGTTCGTGACGTCTCTTCCTGTCTCTCTTCTGCCCCTTGGTTGTGACGTCAGACTACCTTTTCTGAGGTAGTCTGATGTCACGACCAAGGGGCACGGGCGGAGTGGTTTGTGTGGACGTGTGGAGCTCTGTCTGGGGAGTGGTTGTGGTCTGTGAAAAAATTTTGCTTCCAGGACACATAGTATAACGCCACAGACAGTGCGTGTGGATTGTGAAGCTCCATCTCAATAGAAATGTATTTAATACTCGTGTCCAAGGGTAAGGCTTTCCGGACACCTATAGTATAATGCTGTGCTGTGTGAGGATGGTGAAGCTCTGAGCAGCAGTTTATTTAATGTCCACATCCGAGTAAGTGTTATGCTTCCCAGGCACTTATAGTGTAACGCTATGGTGTGGCGGATTTCATATACAACATTGCTTATTATAATGTTCATAAGTTACATAACGACGTGAATTTAAAAAGTATCATAAAGTTGCCGTGGGTCGTAACCATGGGGATAACACGCCCACCTATTTCCTAGAACTCTCAGCTCAAGACAGATTTTTTTTAATCACATTTTGAATTCCATCTGAAACAGTGGGCTCACTGGCTTGTCTTGTTCCATTTGATGCTGGCTGCTTTAAATAGTTTACACTTTTTTTGTAAATGTTTACACCACGCTTATGGCAAAATGTTGTCTTCCTGAACTTAACCAACTGAAATCAGCCAGAATAATATTTTCTAAAAGCAAGAAGGAATGGCAGTAAGGAAAGCCTGGTCGTGTTCCAGTTAGGTGAAGTTGTTGTGAGTTTTGGGGCAGGGGAACAGGTGTATGCTTACTCAGGTTTAGGTATGGGTGCTCGCATCTTCTGGTTTAGACTGCTGCTTCCTCCAAACCTTTTTATTCCTGTGGTCGCTCTAAAGCCCTCTTCTATCTTTATTTATCTAGTCTTGCTCTACAGCCCTCTTCCTGTGTTCCTCTAGTCTCTCTCTCTTCCTTTATTTCTCCAGTCTCTCTCTCTAAAGCCCTCTTCTTCCTTTCATCTTTTCAGTCCTCTTCTTTCACCTTACCTTTCTCACCTCTCCGTTACATTTTATCAATTTGACCCCTCCTGCAATTAATCTACCGGTCTCTCTTCCTCAGAGCGGTAGCTCTGCCCCTCTT
Organism: Micromesistius poutassou; assembly: GCF_964030765.1. Taxonomy (NCBI): domain Eukaryota; kingdom Metazoa; phylum Chordata; class Actinopteri; order Gadiformes; family Gadidae; genus Micromesistius; species Micromesistius poutassou. The sequence goes on along the minus strand of NC_140283.1, from coordinate 11,183,695 downwards.
TAACGGCCACTTCTTTTCTTTGAAATATGCCCTGGCCTCAATTTTTGTGTGTTTTCACCAACCCCCTCCTGCTCCCCCCGGCCACCCACCCATCCCTCCTACCTTTGGCCTTCTGTGTCTTTGTTCTTCTCCATGTCCTTGCCCCCTATGTCTCACCCCCTCCCCCAGCCTTTCTTCTCCCTTCTTCTGTTTCTGGCCACTGGTAGCAGATGCCGGTGTCCTGTTCCTCCTCAGCGGGCCTCTGTGGTACCGGGTTGTGTTGTCTTGCTGGCTGCCAGGACCCAGTGAAGTGACTCAGCATACAGCCGGCTCCCTGTCCCTGTGCAACCTCTTGTGTGATGTATTACTGTCTGCTGTGCTTGCATAGCAGTGTTTTTTGTACCTGTGATTTCAGCACTGCAGAATGTATTTCCTCACAACAATTGTTTCTTATTTTTATTATTATTTCAAGAGTGGGTCTCTCTCTCTCTCTCTCTCTCTCTCGTTCTCTCTCTCTCTCTCTCTCTGCATTATTGACCTCAGCCCATCTGTCGTCTGGTGGTTTTGCTAGGCTGCACAGGGTGTGTGTGTGTGTGTGATTGAAGGAATATATGTGAAGAAGGCATACACATTTAAACCTTTTCATCTAAATAAGGTCATCCTGAACAGTAGTAAGCCAGGTACAGAGCAAGCTTGGTGATTCTTTTGCACTATTCCCTTTTTAAGAAACACTGTTTGTATTTCCAGTAATCAGTGTTGGTTGTTAATCCTTTAGAGACTACTTTGAGGGTGGGTTTGGGTTTAAAGGTGAAGTGGATGAGAAGGTCTTGTGGCTCCAAGCAAGGTTAAAATGTGAGGTGATGGAGTGTCAGGATAGGCCAGGACCTATGGGCAACACACATGTATAAATACCCACTTACAAAGATTGACACAGAAAAAATCTGTTATTGTAGGCTCTGTGTCCCCTAGAGACAGAGAGACATTTATTTAACTTTTATGTCCAGACAAGATGTTGGCTTTCCTCTAAATCGCTCCAACATTACCACAGTACTTGACTCCAGTGTTCAGTTCGGCTGGTGTATAGGTCACTGATGAAGTCACTGATGTCCTCGGCAGTATTTCCAGTTTCACAACATTCAGCCTGATCCTTTCCGTTTCAGCAAGGGCTTCTGGATATGTTTGGTGGGAGTTCATAGTTACAGATATTAAGTCAGAGGATATAGGCAGAGTAAAAAAGAAAAATACTAATAATAATCAACCATGTTAAGTCTAGAAAGAATCAGGTGGAGATGGCACTCTGTCGAAGAGCATATAAGAATGATGTTAAGCTTCTTGTTCTGACGTAGATAATGTGTGTGCGTGTTTAGTGAGTCACCTTTATGACGTTATGTTTGCTGCACTTTTCCAATGCTGCTTATCTTATGCGATACAAAGCTGTATTTCCTTATCTTATCAACAAGCAGGACAGTACGCTGGTATGGGGCCAATGATAACACCAATCAAGGTAGCAAAGTGATTTATTTCCTTTGCTTTTTAGTTCAGAGATTGGTTATACCCTCCATCATACAGGATGCAGAGCCGCTGGACGTATGGCTAGGTCATGTTTCTTCTAGTCGTTGTGCTCTGAGGGCCACAGCAGAGGCCAAAGAGAGTCTCTTAGTCCAAGAGGAATGCCACCTTTCTAACCTGGATAAGCCGGGCTAGCCTTGAGCACTTAGCCCGCATATGACCCCTTGCTTTCTAGTAAGATTTGGTCTCCGGAGGGCCCTGCCTCCCACCCCTGCTTCCACCCATTAAGTCTCCTGGCCTGAGTGGTCTTCCCCCTGGCTAAGTGTATTCTCTGAGACCCAGGGTGTCCTTCTGCCCTCGTCTGAAACTAGGAATACAAATCCTCCTAAGAGGGTTGTGTGGCCCGTGTAACTCAAACAAGTTGTCCTTTCCTTTTAAAACAGCCAGACTTTTAACTGATTTTTAACACCTTTTTAAAAATAGACCACAAGAGTCTCTGTGCAGGTATCCACCGATTTTATATTTTCACTGAGTGAAACAAAGATATTCTTCTAGCAAATGCTTGACTATCTGTGGGACCAGGCCTGGTCACAGTGTGGGTCTTATGGTCTGCTTTCCACCCAAGTACAAGCTAAGCTTTTGGTTCATCTCCCTTGAGTAAAAGGGATTCTGGAACTTGTATGCGCAGTATCAATTTATAGTAGAAAGAGAACAAAAAGTGGATGGCCCACATATTTTAGCAAACTATAAAAATGGGCTTGATGGTTACTTCTGCCTTGTCTTGTTTAACAAAAGAAAAGAAAGAAAGTGGAGAAATATAAAATGAGGTTGCAATTCTGGATTTAATTCACTGCTGCTTTGCTCAGAGGACCACGACCCACCGCTGTAACGGTGGATCTTGGAGAACCATCTGGGGAGAACAGAATTGTTGCTTTCCCTTAAGCAGTTAATTAAACACGACTTTCTGTTCGCAGCCAGTGCCTAATTAGGCTGATTTTTTCTTTGGTTGATTACAGCCATACTGGCTAGGTAGTTTCTCCAATATTACCTAAAAACTGAACAGTTCCATAAGTTTCCATTTTGTTGTTATTATTATACATATATTTGCTGTACAACCTCTTTGACCAAACCATGAAGGAATGCAACTATACACAGTTTACCACCTTTAAGTAATTATATACATGCTCATTGTTTGACAGGGTGATGGCAGAGAAAGAACCTTGTTCGCTGTGTTTTGTCATCAGTATCAATGACAGAGAAATTATTATAAAATATTTTAAAGAGCTGAAATTAGAGGGCCCAGGATCCATTTTTAGATTGTACGTCACTAGTTTTGACAGGGCTAATCACAGTGCTTAGTCAAGAAGTGCTTATTTTGAGGTCCTTTCTTCTTTGCCAAACATTTCCTTTTGGAACTCTTTTTCTTTTTCTGATCAAGCCCCTCCTTAAGGCTTACTGCTCATAGACTAGAATCCCTGTTGGACCTTTGCCCCCTCTGGGGCTGAACTTTGACCTTGCAGTATGCCTTAAGGCCCATTAACTTGTAGGTGGTGAATAAAGGGGCTATGGGCAAACTGGACCGGGTTCCCTCACACTCTTCTCCTACTCCTTTTCCTACTACTACTCTTTCTTTCTTTCCACCTCTCTGTTCTCTCCCTTCCTCCCTCCACTACTTCCCTCCACATGTATTCCCATGTGTTAGGGTTCAATCTGCTTTGCCCTACTGGCTTTGCTCACCTCTTTGCCCTTTTTCTTTTCCTTAGTTTTCCTTCATTAATCTGCTTCCTCTTGACCATTCATACTTCATTCTTGTTGCACTCCTTCCATCCTTCCTTCCTTCCCATCCCCCTCGACCTCCCTCCATCCTCCTTCTTCCCTTGCCCTTCCCTTGTTCCCTAGAAGGTCATCCTGTATATGTGGGTTGTTACTGTAAAAGTTATATTGTTGGTTTGTTTTCCACAAACTACCATTAATATCAGAATATGGCCTATGTTTGTTGCAAAATCTGTGTCTTAAAGTAATAGACAACACAAACATGCCCATGTAATGCAGACAACGGGCACATACAATGACGGGGTGATGAGGCTGCTGCCAAGGACCTGATTAATGAGACCAAATGCGGGGGATTAGGTTTGAATCCTAAGCTAAGCTATTATGACCGAGCCTGATTGTGCTGCTAAGTTTGGGCCCTCCTGAACGCCAGACAGAGAGGGGGGGGATGGGGGGGGGGGGTGTGTGTGTGTGTGTGTGTGTGTGTGTGTGTGTGTGTGTGTGTGTGTGTGTGTGTGTGTGTGTGTGTGTGTGTGTGTGTGTGTGTGTGTGTGTGTTCACTTTGTCTGTGATGACAGGATTATGAATCGTTACAATCTTTGATGTAATCAGCCTAGTGAAGATCAGATAATTATGCTGATTGCACTCACTTGTCAGTCTGCCCCATAACTTGTGTGAACCACAATGTTCTCTGCTCACAATTTCGCTCAAGGTTACCCAGGTTTCATGAAACCTTTCCTTCACCCCTGGTCATACTGTGGATCCCAGTGGATTCTACCATGCCCATTCTTCATGGTTTACTACTATACAGCCACAAAACAACACTTCTGTTTTGGGTTTGTAGTGGCTGTTATTCCTTCTTCTCCATTTGTTCTCACACATAGGCCTGGTATACAGTTTCCTGTAGCTCAAGAAAAATAAGCTCCTGACCATGCTAGGAACGGTTGCTAGGTGAAGCTCACTGCTGAACATTGTTGCTTCCCATCTACAGTTGACTCGACAAGTTCCATTGTGAAATCCTTTTACTGTGCACTTGTTTGTTAGTGTTGGTGTCCTTGTGCGTCATTGTGTAAATGTGAGGGGCGAAAAGGGGCCCTGCGCCTCTGTGTGTGTACATGCCCTTTGACCCTATCCATGGCAGTGCAGTGCTCCCGTTTGCTTAGTTTCTTTAACCTCTTATCGTCTTTCCTCCTACTGCTGACTTCTCACCTCTCATAGCATCTCAGAGTCCTGGGTGAACTCCCTAACACAGACAGACAGACAGACAGAGTCATAGTTAAAGAGTGAATGCATTTCAATGCATATTTCCTCTGTTGTATAGGTTATACTTGCTCCTTATCTGGCCCATCTCCCACTTGGTTTTCCAGTTTCCTGACACAAAGCAGCAGTGGGGGGGGGGGTGGTCCACGCTGGCACACACTCTGTGTATCGTAGTCACCATTCAAGGAGTTTCAGAAGGAACCCAACCTCTGTGTCAACCCTGCTGCATCATGTATCTCCGGATGTTTTTCTCACGTGAACCTGTGTCTCTGTGCAGGTGATAAGAAGAGCGTGAATATCCTGCTGTAGTAAGGCCGCGATCCAGCCTTTCAATCATCAAATGGGAAGAATAAGACTCAGTGAGCTGTTTTCTCAGTTTGTTCAGTGCTGGGGAACTCTAACGTTATTGACTTGCCTGCAAGGTCATTCAGCATTGCAGTAACCCCTAGTCAAGCTGTCCACCTTCAAAGTTAGATAAGTCTTTGAAGCAGGAGCATCTTTGATGTCGGAGAGACTGATAAGATCGCTGCACGTCCACAGCCTCAGCCTGTCTGAGTGTGTGTGTGTTTGTGTGCTATGTTTGTGTATGTGTGCCAGGGTTTGTTTAACCTTGGTTTCTCAGATTAAGGGTATACCTTGTAAGAAACGTGAAACATGAACAGGATTCGACTCAAAACAAAACACAGGTGAACTCCCCTTTGCTGCCAGCCCTCCCCACTCCTACCCTCGCCTGTGAATGAACATTAAGAATCAGATTAAGTCATTTGTTGATTAAGTGTCATTTTGTCAGAAAGGTAATGGGATCAACATCATATATTCTTACTCTGTATGCAAAAACTCAGTTTGAGTGGTTAGCATAATCAAATTAATAATACATAATAAAGAGTTTCTGTATTAATAGTCTCCAAAGGGATATGCGGTGCATGTGTCCCTGTGCATGTGAGTGGTTCTACACAGTAACCAAACAGCCCAGCAAATCTGTTGTACCACTGATTAGGTGCCCACGTTATCTCCCCATACAAACACACGTCTTGCCGCTCTCTACACACTCCAACTACGATTATTCACTCACTCACCCCACCCCTCTTTTCCTGCCTTTCTCTCTTCTTGCTCCCTTTCCTCTCCTTCCTCTTTCCTTTACTCTCTCCCTCTCACTGTGGCCTATATCACCTGCCCTCTGCCCGGGCTGTGTCATGGAAACAGCCAAGCGGCCCCTTTGTGTTGTTAGACCGTACGCTAATCACCAGGAAGGATGTAGGGTATGCTACGTAGGGCTGCCAGGTCCATACAGTGGGCAGAAAGCAAGCTAAACAAGGAGGGAGCCAGAGTCTCCTTGTCCACGGTTGCCTGCTGCAGGCAAGGAGACGGAGACTCAATAAAAGATTACAGCGTTTGACATCAATACCCTCTTATATAAACATTTCTAAAACAATGATCCCAGCCACTGATAAACAATTTTTAATCAGAGGCTGTCCAGAAGAATTGTATTCTTCTCGACACACACACACACACACACACACACACACACACACACACATACACATACACATACACACACACACACACACACCTTTTAAGACCTGTGTAAACCAGGGTCAGCGTTTTAGCATTGAAAGCATAGCACATTCAGTCATTTTGCCGTCCTGTTTCATTCTTTTAGAACATAATCTCTCAGCACTTTAGAGCTGCTGTTGAGCTTAGTGTCTGCGATCTAGCCGGCGGGCCGCAGGTTCTGCTGAGAGCAGCCTTGTACAGCAGCTGATACGGCTTCTCTCTTACAGGTGTTCCGCTGCCCCGCCCCATCCTCTACCCCAAAAGCCCAGTGCTGAGTGCTTCAAATGCACAAAATCACAACCTTGAAAACTCGGTGTCATCGGCATTAATACCTGGACATTGAGGAATCAGCAGAGCACAGTGTCATCTGAAACGATAGTTTGTGCGGGCGTGCGTGTCACGCGGTTCACCCTCTGTACAACACAAACGGTGTCATTCAGACCATCTCATTATATCCCTGAGTCATAGAGACACCCCTGCATGAGATCAGTGCTGCTGGGTCCGTGGGTGGGTGGGTGGGTGGGTGTGTGTTCTGTGACAGCCAACAGGAGGTCTCTCCATAATGACAGGGTGAAGTTTAAATCTCTGACACAAACCAGACACTGACCTTCACTACCTGTCTCTTAAGGCAAAAAAGGCCATGAGCTTGTTTCTGTCCATATACGTCTGTCTGGTCTGAGCAACACCTGCTAAAAAATGGTTCCTTGCTCCATCTAAGTGCAAATAAATGCAAAAATCTTGTCGGCCAGTTGAAATGGTTGATCAAATAATAACAGACCTGTCCTGTGCGTCTCTTTTTAAAAGATTGTGGTCAGGAATAGAAAGTATGTCTTCAAGTTCTGTTTTCAAGCTTTCCATCTCTGTCTCATATTCTTGTTGAGATGAAAAGATTATATCACTTTATTCATCCTGGAAGGGAATTTCAGGGGAATTTCATGATGTCCTGAACCACTTGGAACTTTTTACAATTGTGTTTTTCTTTTAAATGACAGTCAGGTCAGGAATAGAAAGTCTGTCTTCAAGTTAACTTGTATCTTTCCATCTCTGTCTCTTGGTATGAGACACGGGCACAGAAAGGGTTCTCTTCACACCTGCTTATACGTGTCTATTGTTCTGAGGCTCAGCTAAATTTAGCTTTAAACCTCAGCCCCCAAATTAACGCGTCACACTTGCACTGCATGTGTGTTTGTTTGTTTGTTTTGGGTGCTTAGTGTTGTCATTATGGCATACGTCGTGTATGGCAAACATCTATTTTGGACTCCTGTGTTGATGATCTTAGGATCACCTATTTGTTTGGCTGACAGCTGTCAGTTGCCAGGCAATGTGAGCTATTTCTGTAAGACCAGACTTTTTTCAACAACTGTGATGCTTGTTTTTATTGCTGTAGTTGTTTTAAATCTGTCAGGTTTTGACTACAAAATGCACACATGTGAGGTCTGTTTACAGAGGTCTGTTTATGAGGTCTGTTTACAGAGTGTATTCTCTGTTTCATGTTCAGAGACTCCTAATCTGTAAACCGTATTCCCAAAAATATGTGTTCTACACCAAAATGCATGCAGTGGCGGTTTCTAAAGCAGGTAGTTAGTGTCAAACTTCTCAGTAAAGATGAAGTCAGTATCTCTACATGTAGCTTCATGGCTTCCTGCCACACTTTTCAGGCCATAAAAACACTGACTCATACACACACAGGCCCTCTTATTACATGCATGACTCACGCAGATACCAGGCCAGAGGCCTGCGTGACACATCCACTGGTGTCTTCCTGCTGTGTCTGAACATCTTGAAAACATTTGTATTTTTCACTGCTCCTTTTGTTGATGTCCTGCGCTATGTTGGTTCTCCATATGGGAAAGTTTGGCTGGTAATAGTGAGCAACTTGTTTACAAAAGGTACGTTTTCTAATGCATCCAGTTGTGGGTAAAGCCTGGATAGTCTAAAAAAAAGAGGTTGAGGTCAAACAATGCATACAATATGGAGTTCTATGGTGAAAGCGTCAAACTGATGAGTGAGCTTTGACACTGTTTAACTTAAATCAAATCTAGGATCAACCTGCCACATCTAGGAAAAGCTGTTTATTAATTACTCATGCCTGTTGTAATTTATTCTGCAAAACCCACAAAAAGATAAAATAAATCACCCGGTGTGGCTTCTGGTAGCCCACCAGAGACATGTTTTGACTTGTCTCTGCAGTTAAATGTTGGGTTTTTGGCTTTGGACGGATCCTCTCCTAACCCACACGTCTGACAGTGATTGAGATGAATTGGAAGGCGGGAGAAGGAAGGTGAAGGGAGCAAGAGAGGTTGGGAGATGGGATAAATGAGAAGGGGAGCGAGAGGGAAACAGCCGGGGGCTATAGAAGAGGGTGAGGCGTGCCTGGGAAAAATAGGTTGTTCTAACATTGGAGATAGCTCCAGACTGCTATCTGCCTAGTCTCGCATGAGACCGGGGGAAACCGCCCCACCATATCATTTAATCTTCCGGTTTGACAAGGGCCTTGTTCTGGGACCATGTGCTACACCGATACGCTGGTGCAAATTCCATGTCAACATTACCCCTACCCTCTGGCCACCCACACACACCGCTGAACCAGCCAGCTCCCCTCCCCCTATTCTCCAGCATGAAGAAATATGATGTTGCATTTAAAGAAACAGTTAAGTGTTTCCCCAATTAACTACATGCCCAATTAACCACCACCAACGACCCACATATAATCCTTAATTCTTGGTCCATATAGGTGAAACAAGAGTGTAAAATGGCCCTTGATGTGGTTTCAGTTACTTTCCAATAAAGTACGGCAATTTCTTTTTTTCAATAGAGCGGGCAGGACCACAGGCTCAGTTACTTAATCCGGTCAACGATGAAGAGCACAAGGAGAAGGAGAACATCGCAACCCCTTCCCAGCAGGAACAGAAGTCAGGGAGGGGTGAGTTCACCGCTTCTAGCCATTACTATCATATAGGAGGATCTTTTTCACTGGCCCTCTGTATTTCTCTTTATCCCTATTCGCTTGTGGTAAGACAGGGTTAGGTCTAGAGTTAATACAGGTCTTTGAAAGTCTTCTATTTTGGTAACTAGCTAACTAGTGTTAAATTACCGCATTGTTATGACTAGAGTGATATCACCAGAGACGGGCCATGCCTGCCATCTGAGTTTTGTGGTTGGTTCTTTTAAAAACAACAGGCATTACTTCATAGTACCAAGAGGTTTTTCCAGGTAAACCAGATAATCTCGCTGAACAAAGTGCAGGAGGAATACCATTTTGAGATTCAGGTTTTGATTACACAATTGATGAAACATGCTGGTCAGCTTGAACAACTTGATTATGCCCATTTTATATACTATTGTATGTGTTAAAAAAAACTTGTTGTTGCTGACAGGTTACTTACATTCTTGTCGAGATGAAAAGATGATTTCACTTTATTCATTCCGGATGGGAATTTCGGGGAATTTCATGATGTCCTGAAGTACTTTTGGGGCTTTTTCCAATTTTATATTGAAAGTCGAACTTGCCTTCACTTACTGCGGGTAAGACTTCAATAGCAACAAGAAATGGCTTGTCTCATGATGGTTCTAAATCAAAACTATCCAGTGACACACGCTTCCACATCTTGGGGTTTTTAAGCTTGGATACCTGTCAAAATCCAGTGCAAAGACATAGTGGCACTTATAGTTACAATAGAGTGTCGAGAAAGAAAAGGTAAGCTTCATTGTACAAGGAAGGGGAGGGGGGCGAGTATTGCCACTAAATCACTTCTCAGCAGGCCCGCGGCAGCGAACCCTTCTCAGGACAATGAAAAGGCATTCTTTGACTTGTAAAAAAAGAAAGAAAGACAGACTTGTTTCTGCCTCTTCACTAAATCAAATGTAATTGAATCCCAACCAGGCAGATGTATAGGCAAACCTTTTAAAGCTTTGATAAGATAAGGTGAAAAAAAGTTTGTCCTGATGCGATGGCCTGTCTAGACCAGTTTATGCAGCTCCTCTCTTTCTCTTGTTATCTATCTCTAAATATTGTCTCAATATTGTCTGCCGTATAGTGTTTGTGTTAGAGTGCATGTGGGTATGTGCATCATGTGCTTGCTGGCGCACAACCATGAGGACAGCGAGCGGTGGATGAGTGCATCACTGTATTCACAGCTTGTTAGTCTGCCCCTGTGTAAATATGGTGAGCCACCGATAACATTCATTTGTGTCACACAGGGATTCATTCTCTCACGGCGACACACATGCATGCACTCACACACACATACCTGCACAAACGCATGTGCACACACTGAAGGACAGGGTATTCAAAAAGACCACTTTTCTAATAATTTTGCTCAACTAATATGCACTTCAAAGAGCAGTAGATTATACTAGAATGGCAAACTATGTAGCAGTCTTCTTCTGTAAGATACTGCCTCTTCAATCCTCTTCAATTTAATCCAATGGTCACTATTTGCTTGTCCAAATGCGAGAATGGTGTATTGCTTATAGGTAAAGAACTTAATCGCTTTTTAACAAAATGCATTGGCGTCTGAATACATTAGACACTTTTGTTAACACTGTATTCCTAGTTTAGATAGCGATACAGTTTAAATTCAGTATACCCAGTTTACCATCCGTTAAATGTAACTATTCAACGCAGGGTCATTTGTACATGAACAAGGGTTGTGGATTCATTTCCTCAGATTTGATATCCAACATTTAATAATGGACTCCATTAACAGCGGCCATAATTCAAGACTTTCAAGCGGCTGGCTGTTGAACCAACAACAGTATAAAGAAGCAGGCTGCCAGTGAGCTGGGGTTTTTGTGCCTCTGTGTCTACTTTTTTATCAGTAATGTGTTTAATCCTCATTCATCCCAGGGCAGCTGATTATTGTTTTAGTGTAAGCCTCAGCTTGTACCGCTGTCCACGTACACATATATTACCCCCCACCCTCTTCTGGTCACTAGGTGGAAAGAATCACATGTTTGTTGTGTCACTTTGTTACTTTAGATAAAAATAACAACTATGGCTGTCAAGTTAAACAAAAGACGTTCAGTCTAATGAGGAGTTAAGAGTAGGTAGTCTTTTAACAGGTTTTCAATATGCATGCCCTCAATCACTCTGCCCCTCATTCTTCCCAGCTGCTAGTATGAACTCCGGACAAAAGGTAGGCTTAAAGGTGAGCTCGGTCGGAAGGCAGCGTAAGCCTACGTTCCTTACCTTTTGAAAGTGTGGCACTGATGTATACCTGTACTGGATTGGAACTTGAAATGGGGCAAGTCAAAACGATATCTGAAATCCCCCAAAACAAATAAGCTCACTATATTTACCAGTTAGTCCATGACGTATCCTCATCCAACAAACCAACAAACCATACCATTTAGGCATTTATCGGGAACTTCTCATAATTCAAGCAGAGTTCTAGCTGTTTAGTGTAAACTGCTCATCTTCAAGCAAAGGCAGTTGAAGGCTTTGCGTGCTAATGTCTGTTACACACACAATTTTGTTGGTTCCAAAAGGCATGTTTTGTTATTCAGTCCGATCGTTTCAACTTGCCCCATGTCGACGCTCTGAAATGTATTGTCGGTCACGCAACAGCCTTTTTTTTCCCTTTTTATTTTTTAGGGGCAGTGGGCGGGGCTAAGGGCGTGTTGACGCGGCTGATGCGGCTAGCTCAGCGCAGTCTTCTGGACCCGGCCACCCGGTGGAGGGCGGAGCGGAAGACCCCGACCCGGCCGACCAGCCCGGTGCCGGGGCCCTTCCACCACAAGGGCCGTGTCTCCGCCTCGCTCACCAAAGCCCGGGTGTGTTCCTCTTTAGCGTCATGACAACCAGTGTGTGTGTGTGTGTGTGTGGGAACTCTGCTGTTTATTCATTGACACAGATGAGAGAGCCATTAGTATGGCTATTAAACATGGTTTACCTTAGACGGTTTGTCACAAATCAGCCAGCATAAAATATGTCTGATGAAATGGAGGAAACGTCAGTATTTGGTCACTCAACTGGCAAACTTTTTCCATTAAGACATGCAGCTGCCTTCATAAATAAAATTAACATGAACATCAAGCGGACAATAGCAAAGATCAGCTTGGGACACTTTCATTGAATCAAGATTAGCATGCGACAGTACACGCATTCAGTTTCAATTCTATTAATAATATATTTAAGCACAGATTAATAATCATGTCCTGATCCCTCATTTGCTTATTGTGGAAACGTAATGTGCTTGGCGCATTGTTTTTGCCACAAAACCCGTGGCAAAAAGACACAACGCTACATGCAGGGGAATAAATTCCTGTGTTTGGTTTTTATTATTTAACAGAATTTGCAGCCTTTCTCCTCTTCTCCACTAAACAGTACTTTTCATCATTTTTTTCTCCATCCTCTGGGGAATCCAACTTTCTTTTAGTCTAGTCTCTCTTTTGCTCCCTCTGTCTCTGTCTCTCATTCTCACTCACACAACAATGCAGCGTGTTTTGTTAAGCTATTAGAGCAGGCTGAATCTGCTGGGGGCCGATTCTCTGAAAGACCCTTACAAAAGACTAAGTGTCTGACCAGTCCACTTTCAACAGCCTCTCAAACCCCGCTTCAGTTGCCAATACCCCCTGATGAACACTTGGGCTTAGTCTCTCTTTCTCCCACTGTCTCCTTTAATTTGTTCAGAGCAGTTATGTTAAAAAAAAGTTAAGTTCAAAAAGTGTAAGTTCAAAGTGTGCTTGATGTATATTTAGCAAAAGCATATCAACCAGTATTAGAAGGTAAGAGTAGTAAGATATATTGTCCTGATCACACTGTCTGCTAGCTGCACGCTGCCCTTAAAGTGATGGATAAGGGAAATCCATAATTTACTTCATAGTATGTTATTAGTGATTAACAAAGTGTGCATTACTCATCAGAAAACTATGTCCCTTGAATCTCAGGTCCTGAGATTTACTTCTATTCCTTCAAGCTGTTTTAGTGGGTGCAGTCTATTCCACTTGTGGCTATGTAGCCAAATGGATGACTTTACTGTCACAATAAGGGGTCAGTGCAGCTGACCTTGCATTTAAGACAAACTACACAAAAAGACTTTTAAATGTATATTCATATAATTCCCCTGACACGATATTGGGTAGGTGTTCAGTGGAGAAATCCCTCTGATATTGTGGTTATTTTAAGCCTTTATATCCTGTTCCATCCTTTAAATCAATTACTTGGTGGAAAGTAAGATGAAGTTTGAACAACCTCTTTCAAAAAAGTTGAAAGTCCCCTTAGCGTCCCTGCTAACCTGCTAAAAAAAAAACATGCATAGTCTTTTGCATGTACTGTCTCATTGGGAAAAAAAAGAATAAAGCTTACAACTGGATTTCAAGCTTTACCTTCAACTTTCTGTTTCACAAATGTCTCCAATCATCCCGGGTGGGCCTTTGTGTACCAATTGACATGCCCTTTATAATTGCCCCTGATATTGTCCTTCTTTTCCTCTCCCTCCGTTGTCTTGTCCTCCAGCCTCCAACCGCCTTTCAGCCCTATTCCCTTCTCGTGAATCAAACCACCCTTTATCCCCTGTTCTTTATGCTGCTTTCTGCTCCGCCTCCTCCACCTTTGCACTTTATTACTATTATTGATATTTCTGTCATATAGATATTTTTAACTATGTTCTAATCCTGTTTGTCTGTCTGTCTGTGTCTGTATGTCTGAAACACCCTTCCAGGCCAAATCCAGGAGGCGGAGCATGCATAGGGGCGTGTCCCACTGTACTCCAGAGGTGAGAGGTGCCAGTGATGACGTTGCTGTGGCGCCCACACCCGCAATGGATGCAGCCGTTGCCAACAAAGATGTCAGGTGGGTTCTCCTGCCAAGAAAAAGGATTCACAAGTCACACTTGACCTAGAACAACATGCTTCACCTGCACTCATGCAGACAAACCACTGGAAATCTATTTAAGAGAGTCAATGGCATGCATGAATACTTCAACATAAATAGCATGCACATGAATGTCAATTCTTACAATACATTTTAGTTTGTATGTGTTTCTGTTTGTGTGAGTTTATTGCTTTTTCCTGGGCGGTAGTGCTTTGTTTTTCCCCATTATCACTTTGTCCCCAAGCTCTCTATTTGTCCCAGCGTCTGTCTTTCTCCATCTCACAGACTGCCTGTCTCTCTCCAGATCACTGCTTCCATTTTCCGACTATGTTCCGGAATATTTTATGGGAATTTCAATTCCCACGTCTCGTCCCCTTACAATTCTCCCTGCAGCCATAGTAGAGTGTTTATTACTTTCCATGCTGTGTGTGTGTGTGTGTGTGTGTGTGTGTGTGTGTGTGTGTGTGTGTGTGTGTGTGTGTGTGTGTGTGTGTGTGTGTGTGTGTGTGTGTGTGTGTGTGTGTGTGTGTGTGTGTGTGTCAAGGGGGGAGGTTGTTGTCGCCTAATGGTGTGTGTGTGTGTGTGTGTGATTCCATGAACACACACACACTCCAAGAACTCATAAAACCACACTCACGCACACTAAACTGTTTTATTAGCAGGTACAGACGCATACGGCTTGAAGACTGGAGGTAACATTGACAACCCATTCCCACAGGCCTTGCCTATTAAACAATCAATATGTTTAAAATGTTTCTTAATGCTTCACCTCCTGTACAGTCACTTGGTCCCAAGGTACACAGTGTTTATCATTGTATGACGAGCACTGTGCGGTGAAATCTTTTAAAACAACAAACTTAGCCAGCACTGCTTTCCAGCACTGCTTAAAATGTGACAATGGTGTTCTAGTACTCTCATCGTGATGTTGTTTTTACCTTTGCACACTGCTGCTTTGTTACACTTGTGATCTCTGCTTGCCGACGTGAGTCTCCAACATGTATTGTTTTATTTTTGTGTGTGTGTGTGTGGTGTGGGTGGTAGGGGGGTGTTTGTGTGCACACATGCGTGAATTTGCCCATGTGTGTCTCCTGCCTCAAGAAACTGAGGAATTCCTCCCAGCTCTAGTCTTTGTGTCAAGTGCCAGAGGTCACGCTGACCAGGCAGTGGGTCACACAGTAGGTCACCGGGGGTCAATTAAGGGATTAGTGTAACTGGGCAGTAAATTAGCGATGAGAGGATGGGTTTTGGACTAAATCAAGGTAGTGAAAAGGAACTGCAGACCTACCACCAGACTTGGAAGAGACCGTCCCTGGGTCTGTTATGGGTGGAAAGGCGGCTGAAACGAGGAAATGTCACAAATGAAAAAGGAAGGTATGATAGATGCAGAGAAAGTGAAAAGAAGATAACTTTTTTTTGAGTGCATATCATATTATGAAGACAACCTGTGTTTCTCGCAGGGTTCCTGGGAAACCTTGCAACTCCACATTGTTCCAGCTACCCATAGCTAGCTGCCTGACATGCTCAAGCTTCAGACCAATTGTGAAGTCCATTGAACACGGAAAAGAGGAGGCTGTCTGCTAATGTATAAAGGAGGAAGGAAGTTGCTCAGGCCAACACAACCTTAGGTCATGTAGGCCAAGGTTAAAATACCTTTTATCGTGGAAGAAGTTAGCTACCATCATCTTGTGCTTTGACTCTCAACTTTGACACGACAGGAAGACCATTTGACCCAGCATTGTCCCTAGTTCTTGGGTTACATCTTTCTTTACCCTCTGGAATTCTGTTCAGTTACACGGTTAGAAATGTTGAATTTAAGAAGATTCCGGAAAGAGCAGACATGCTAGGGATTCCGGGACGGTTGCATTCAAACAATAGCAGGAATGCTTTGCACTCCATTGTGGCATTTCATTTGTGTCTTGCATGAACACTCCTTTCTTGCAAAAATACACACCATTATGATATGTTATTCTCCAGGAGCTGTCACAGCACTGTTAATACACCAAGTCTACCTGTATTTGGGGTCATAACAATGATAAATAACTTTGTTGTATTTTTTACTTCTATATATATATATATATATATATATATATAGAAAAATGTATCGATAGATCGATATAAACTTGAATTAATCACATTAATATTGTCCCAAAATGGGTCTAAAACTGTCAGCCTACGCAGCAGCCTAGGCTGGTGATTTAAGAGTTTGGAGTGGTAGTTTGTGGGAAGATTTTTCTGCAAACACATCACACCTCTGGCTGTGGTCTGCTTGTTTATTGAAAAGGGAAACATTTCTTCGTTTTCTATTCTCCTGCGTCATTACATAATTTCCCATGTCCACCGATATATCTGCTTTTCCATTGGCTCAATGTGCAGGTGTTTCCTGTGCTGGGCTTCACGTGTGAAGGCCTGTACTTTAGGATGAAGCGAATCTGCGGAAACAGGGAACTGTTGTTCCAACGGAAAGCAGTGGGGGCTAGAAAGTCTAAAAGAGAAAGGCCCTGGAGAAACGTTATTGTTTTACAGTTTACTTTGCAGTACATTCCTGTGTTTCATCGTAGCTTAAGTGATGTCGGAACACCTGCTTAGAAAGCCTTTTGCCTGAAAGGGAAAACCTAAGTAAATGGAACCCTGGTATTCCTGCGCTACAGACAGAGGCAGCGTCATGGTGATAGTTGACCCATTGACCTCAGGGTCATGCTGATGTCACTCGTCTGGGTGTAACCTTTATGAAAGGGAAACCACCATGTAATACCCATTAAAACAACGACCATTTGAATGTAATTATATGAATTTAACTTTTTTAATTATTATATTATATATATTTAACAAGTAAAGATGTTACTTTTTATGATGTCAATCTTGTCTTCGTCGAATGAAACGTTTGCTGCCTGTCTGTTCTTGGGTCCTCAGGCCAGAGCGAGTGTTCAAGAGAACCAGCACGGGGCCCGTCGGCAAAGTGGCCCGTCGCCGCAGCAACAACGGACTCATCCAGCCAATAAGAGCCAAGTCCTTCCAGTCGCCGGGCAATGGGAACCCGACGGGCCGCGACGCCCGCCGCACGGCTGCTCCCTCGTCATCGGCGCTCCCTCAGTCACTCCGAGGCGCCACTTTCCCAGCATGCACTCCTCTGTCACGGCGACCAGCGAGCTCAGCTCGGCCGGGACAGGGACGGCCAGAGACAAAGGACACTCCCAGGACGGCTCTCATCAGGTAGGCTTGTTACTGACCATAGGTTAGAGGTTTAAGGTCTGGTCACTGGTGACAGACTACATGGTCACAGAATACTGAGACACGTATATGTTAACATATTCTTAAAGACTTTATGTATTGACATGTTTCTTGGCCTTGATTTTCTGTGCTTATCCCACATGTGAGATAAATCAAGGTGGAAGAGATAGGGTTAGGTCATTAGCTTGCAAGGGATCTATCTGGTTTAGCTCAAAGATTAGATTAGGCATACGCTCGCATAGAGCTGAGTTTAGAAATAGAATTAAAGGCGAAATTAAGGTATTTACTTTAGAAATGATACCACTAGAGCCCAAGACCTCACCCACGGAGCTACTTTAAATGCTGTGCCTATTCAATGTGAATATAAAACTAGTCCACTCTTAATCATTTCCTAATAGTAAGGAACACACTCAAGAATATCAAATGAATTTACTGTCTGACCATTGTCACAAATGGTAGGCTTTGACCTGCCTGACTAACAGTTGGCATCCCACCGGTAGCCTCAGGTAGCGGTGGGATCAACATTATGTTGAACATTATGTTGCAGTTGGCATCTAATTGGAAGGATTAGAAACAAACAACCTCTTGAAACATGACACCTGCGAGAAGCAAGAGCATGTTTTGGTAGTCCCTGAGTAAACTACTTGAGTCAATGCAAAGCCAACACTTGGGCAAAAATTCCTCACACTTGATCTTTTGGTCTTGGCATACTCAACAGAGATTATTTAACTGTTTATTTGACAAACTAACTGATACACGGAAATCTTCTTATTTATACGATACCCTCTCCCATTATTCACAGTTGCACAGTGTTTGAATGAAAGCTGCATGTTCAAAAATACACAGGCTAATACTGAGCCATGACTTGGAACACTTTGAAGATTGTTTGGTCAATGATTGGCCGTGCGTTCCAACTGAATCTTATCTTAAATCCCTCTTAAACGTCGCAACATTTGAGATAAACACAACGTCAACAGTTCAGGCATCCTCCCTGCTCTGACAACATACCATTAGTATAATTAATACTCCTGTAGAAGCGCAGCAAGGCTCTGCATGGCGCTGACTATCTGCTCGATAAGAGGCTGAGGCTGCTTCCTGGTTGTAAAGGCCACTGTGACTGAAGGGGTGGCGCGTCACACCGATGTGTTTAGGGTCTTTCTAATGGGTTTACAAAGCACCTATCTGGTGGCTTTGTGGGAATATCTGTGGAGGTGCGAGGGGATGATAGAGAGCTGTTATTTCCATACCATTGTACTGTACCCTAGGGTGGAGACGTTCCAGCGCTCTCCTTAAAATAGACCTGCCCGTAGTTTCCTGTCCAGTAACTTCCTGTCGGTTTTGCCTGTGCATCATAAGTACTGGAAAAAAAAAACAAGTGTAAGGTCACACCCGGAACCGTAGTTGTTTATAAGCCTGAATGAGAATGTGTGGGTGTGTTTTTGTGTGGGTGTGTGTACTGTGCGTATATTCACATTGTATGGGACAGGGGAATTCTGATCACGCCTCTCGTAATTATCCATTACCTCCGTGACTTCTCTCTGCTTCTCTTCTTGTCTGTACCCCAGACACTCTGCCTGCTTCCTGGGGGCTAGTTCTCAGTCCAGGGGTATCCAGATATTGGATATCGTAGCAATCATACGGTTGGCGTGAAACAAGATTGAAAGCGGCGAGGCCATACGGAAAGCTTAACGATTAATATCTGGTAGGGAGTCGCAGGGTGGAACTTTGGCCTTTGGTCAGGTTCCCATTATCAACCGAACAACAGTCAAATATAGTCGGCGTGCAAGTCTAATAACCTTCTTTTGTGGTCCACATTGATCCATCTTTACCCACTTTGTTGGCCTTTTGTTGAGCAGTGTCGTTTCACAGCACAGAGAGAGCGGAAAGTGAGCCGACGTGGAGACTCCACTACTTGGTAAACATGTTTCCCTGGATGTGTAGAACAGTGCTAATTAGACCTGGCATGGCACCAGGGCACAGTGTCTGCAGGAGAGGCTGAGACGAGATCAACCAGTATCCTCCCAGATCAACGTCTGCATGGAGTCCGTCAGTCACTCACACACACACACGCCCACACACATGTACGCACGCACGCACGCACACCAACACACCCACATAGACACACACATACTCACACACGCACACATAATTAAAACATTTATAATTACTTCCATATGAGGCGGCATGCCTGAGTGTCGGTGTGTAGTCAGGGCATGGGAGGTGCCTCCATTGAACTTCAATAAGATCCAGAATAGTTAACTACTGTGTCAAGCTGTTTTCTTTTGCATTCCTATATGACGACTTCATATAGCTTATATCCAGTCCCTGGCCGATTAGTTATTATCATATTATGTAGATCTCCCCCTTTACCACACCCCCAAGGTGCTCTGTTAGATTGAGACTTGGGACTCTGGAGGCCATTGGAATACACTAAATTCATTGTCCTGCTTATGGAACCAGATCGAGATGACGTGTGCTTTGTCAAATGGGGCCTTATCTTGTCGGAAGCAGCTATTAGACGATGGGTTTGTGTAGACTGGCCATAAAAGGATGCGCATGTTCAGAAAGGCCAGCCACAGGTGGGCTTTTATGTGGCATTACAACAATGCTCAGTCAGTTCTTCCATTCATTTATCATGCAGTTTTGTCAAGCCTGCTCCACCTAGGGCTTCAGATTCCTGTTCCTGTTCCTGGGCTGACAGAAGTGGGACCCGGTGTGGTGTTCTGCTGCAGCAGCCCACCCACTTTAAGTTGAACTTGTACTCGTACGTTGTAAAGTGTGCTCACCATCGCCCTCCTGTCAGCGTTGAGCAGTCTGACCCGTCTCAGCCGAGCTCTGCCATTGACGAGGTGTCCCCGCCCACAGAACTGGCGTGCCCTGGATGTTTTTCGTTTTTCACACCATTCTCTGTTGACTCCAGAGACTGACGAGAATTCCCAGGAGATTGGCCCTTTCTGAGACACTCCAACCACCCTGTCTGGCACCAGCAATCATCCCACGGTCAAAGTCACCGAGATCACATTACTTCTCCATTCTGATGTTTGCTCTGAACAACAGCTGAACCCCTTCACCGTGTCTGTGGGCTTGTATGCATTGAGATACTCCCACATGGTTTATTTACTATAGTATAGTTTTAACCAGAAGGTGTAACTGGTTGTATGAGTCATACATTTATGTGGTAACCCTGTTGGCCTTGAGTGCAGTCTGAAAGTCTACCTTGAGTCTTTTTCAAATTTAAGATTAAGATTAACACAATAACACATCAAAATGTTTATGTTTAGGTTCGGGGTCTTCTCTTCATCCCTCTACTATATTACTACTTATACATGAATGACATACAACAGACATGCTTATTTGAGTTTGTGAATTAGGTCAAACAGTACAACATGTAGCAACTATGGGCCAGACCTAAAGCTGTCGTTAAGAGGAAATTTCCAACATTTCAATTGGCTATAAACTATAAAGAAATTAATGCAATAACAAATGTAAGAGATGTTATCTAATTCAGACCTACGCATGGGTAAGTCTGCATTGTGTTTGTGTGTGCATGTGTTTGCTGTGGCTTGTCACCTGATCCTCTGGCGTTGTGTGTTACATGTTCAGTAGTGTGGGAGCCACTCAACTCTCCTGTACACACCTCTTCCCCTGGGGATGTGTGGGTGCGTGTGTGCGTGCGTGCGTGTGCGCCCCCACTGGTGACTGACTAGATAATGGTTGACAACAGTGGGCGTATGTGGGATGATGTGTGTGTGTGTGTGTGTGTGTGTGTGGCACGTCCTGTGTTTAATGCATCACAACATGAAACATCCAGTTTTCACAAACATGATAAAACCCATAAAAGCCTGATAGATTAGTCACTCTTAATTTAAACAGACGATTGCACACACACACACACACACACACACACACACACACACACACACACACACACACACACACACACACACACACACAGGTACTTAATGAAATTATAAGGTGTGGGTTATGTAACGCAGAGTGACAAATATGTCAAATATAATCACATACACCTTTAGTACAACCAGTACTGAATCGTCGCTTGCAAAACAAACAAATGTAGACATTACAACTATCTATGTAATAAGTAGATTCTTAAACAACATACATCCACACTAAACCTTGCTCTTCTGCACAATATGTTCAGAGGATTAATGCTTGCAAGGACTGACTGTTTAAACAGTATTATTGATTGTATTAGAAATGCCAAACAAACTTGGAGGGACAACACGTTGACAGACAATGCACTCATAAGATAAACGGACAATATATGCATTACATACAGTAGCGCAAATATAACACTGTGCTCTGGGGGTTAAAACCGATGAATTGAGGATGGTAGCAATTCAACAAGGGAGTGAGTGTGTGAGTGAGTGTGTGTGAGATGCTCGACACACGACACCACACCAATGTTAATCATTCATGACATAATTCCAGATTCCCAGCGCAAGCCTGGCTGTTCTTGCATGCGCGTGTGTTTCTTTGTGTGTGTGTATGTGTGTGTCCGAATAAAGGACCACATTCTTCAGGTCACACGTGAGCGGAGAAAACAAGAGTTACTCTGGTGTTTGTTTGATCAAAGGCACAGCCTCAAGCTTCTCAGGAAAAAAGGAAAGTGTGTGTGTGTGTGTGTGTGTGTGTGTGTGTGTGTGTGTGTGTGTGTGTGTGTGTGTGTGTGTGTGTGTGTGTGTGGTGCATAAGTGCATGGACATTTAAGTGAGTAGCAAACATAAGCCTGAGAGATTTGAGGGGGGAAATATACTGTAATGGCATCTGGGTATTAACTGTTCAAACTCTGGCTGAACTTAAGTTGCCCTCAGGGATTTACACAGAGGCCCACCACACTTCACCCACTATGTCCAAATCGTGTCCATGTTTGATCTGCTAGAATTCCACACTGCAACTTTTAACAGTTCAATCATATCTGTTACATGTACAACTGTACATCTGTTCTATTGTTGTTGTTGTTTGTGGTTTTCTCCAGCCAGGCCAATTAGCGCGCGGTCTCATTACCGTACAGGGGTGGACAGTATCGAATGGCTTACGGCCACCATTCATAATGACTTGTCAGACGTCAGGCCTTTTCAGAAGTGAACTTTGCACTTCTGGCCAACGCCTCTGAGTGTACGCTAAGCAAAGGAAGTAGGTACATGGATGTAAGCTCGTCGTGAATGGGCCGCGCCCCTTTTTATTGTGTGAGGGGCTTAGTCGTCGAACGGGCATGCCTCAAGTCCAAGAAAAACAGCAGTGACTGATGAAGAGAAAGGTAAAAATAGAAAGGCGTTACGCAAAGAGGTGACTTGTTTTGGTTTGATGAATGCACTAGCTGGAGGCTGAATGAGAGGGGTCTTCTTCACCTGGGCGTATAGAAAAGGTCAAAGTTAATGACGTTGTCACATGAGAGGCCGGCTCTGTCAAGGAAATCACCTGAATGTTCCCATGGGGCCTCCCCTCTGTGTTATTGATTCCTCCCAGAGCAGATGGCCGCTCAGATCAAGTGTGTGTGTGTGTGTGTGTGTGTGTGTGTGTGTGTGTGTGTGTGTGTGTGTGTGTGTGTGTGTGTGTGTGTGTGTGTGTGTGTGTGTGTGTGTGTGTGTGTGTGTGTGTGTGTACAGGAATGTGGAAATCAATGGAGGTGGAACATAGATTACTGTTTTTTTCACAGTTTCTCTGTGATGTAAGACCAGTCACTCTGTTTTTTTCTGGGGAGGTTTGTTCATTAGTCATTCCAGGCATTACAGAATTTAGCCAAATACTTTCAATTGTCGTATTAGTGGTTAATCCATTTTCCGTTGTTGATAAATTGCACCAGTAGAGGTAGGCTGGGTTACCTATCCAGGCAGCTATTTAACTTCTACAAACTTCTCCAACCAACTTATATTGTTTTTCTTCAGTCTACAACTTCCTGTGTGTTGTTGCATGACAAAGACACATTTTTAATGGACTCCAAGCCACCTGATATGACTAAGCCGACTAACTAAGCTGTAGTCAAAGCTAGAGCTTCAACTGCAAGGCTTTTTTTTATGGCACCCGATGGCTTCCATCGCCTCACAAGTACAACACAGTCCGTTTTTTGAAGCAAAATTGTATAAATAGACGGACGGCGAACGTTGACCTAAAAAAAAAGTCCATCTTCAGCACTAGCTGTAGTCCACTTCTAAATAAACACAACAAAGGTGCTGGCATGTGTGTGTGCGTGTTCCCACACCACCCCAAGAGTGTGTGTTGTGGTGGGAAGGGGGATGAGCGCTGCAGACACCGTCAACACAATAAACAAATGGGTAAATACAGAGCAGACAGGAAGTCATCCCTTGTTACTCTACTGCTGCATCAAAGGAGAGCCCTAACTCCACTAGCCTTTCTTCTTCTCCTCACCTGTAAACGCTACCTCAGTCCCCCCCAGCCCCCACTCTGCCCCTGTGCTTGTAATTGTAGCTGGGCCCTCTGAAGTGGCTCCCTGGGACCAGTGGGAACACGGCCAGTGGTAGGAGCATGGGAGTTTATCCAGAGTTGGTCCAGCTACATATAGTGACTGAACGTGGACCAAATAGGGAGGGAGGATCCAGAGATGAAAGCGAAAGGGAGATGGAAACCTGAATAGATTCCTAGTACTTTTCCACTACCCAAATACGCATTTAACTTATTCTCTGATATTAGTGTCATCCTTTTAAATGGGTTTGGGTTAAAGTATGAATTTAGATGATGTCTGATGAGCTATTGATCTTAATTACTGTCATGGTTGTAGCAGTTGAGTGAGCAGTTGTGCTGAGCCACCGGCTAGGAAAATGGTGTTACTGGTGAGGTGTATCTGTGCCCCCCGTATGTCTCTCCCGCCCTCGTCTCTTTCTGGAACTTCTTCTCTGTGTCATTCTCCTCCCTCCCCCTGTTGTGTAATTGAATTTAAATAATGCATAGAGTCTGCTGTCTACTGGTGAATATGTTAGGAGCTGTCCTTTGTGTGTGGGGATGTGTGGGGATGAGTGGGTGGGTGCAGGTGTGTCAGTGTGTGTGTTCACCTGACTGATGTAACCCAGTCACCTCTACAATCGTCCCGTCACACTGTATCTTCTGCTGCTCAGCTTTTGACATGACACCTGCTGTAAATGTTTCAGCAGTTTCTTTTGTGGCTCCTTTCAGAATGGAAACCCAGCTAAGTTCCCCCATCAGAAGAGCTTAAGCAACATGTCTTCTTTATTACAAGGAGCTGCCACACCATCTACAGTATTCCATGTAGCCCCTAACTCAAACAATGACAAAAAAAATCCTGAAATTCCTTATTTTTCCATTCCCAGACGGGACAAGTCCCTAGTGGAAGATAAGTATGAAAATGACATTGTGTTCAACGTCTGGTGAGTCTCGGGTTCACTGTAGGTGTTTCCACAGATGCATACAGAGATACAGGCTGTGGATCCCAGCTCAGATCTCCCCATTGTACAGCCAAGGCATATCTCTAGTATATGAATGTTATCATGTGTCTCATGGTGGCATGCTATCTACAATTCCCCACCCGCACACACTCTCTCCTCCGTTTTCTCTGTCCAAGCTGTGTTTAGTTCATATAGTGTCTTTCTTAAATTGTTGTAAGCAAAGAGATATGAATATGTTTAAACCAGTAACAGTTACTGCCTACCTGATGAAATTAGACTTTTTTTAGAATGTTTATAATTTGTTTTAAACACTTTTAAGCACTTTGGTGCTTAAAATTGATTTGAAGAAGAAAAACCAACTGATTTGAAGAAGAAAAACCCAAATAGATGTGGGTTTCTTCATGAATTCTTTGACTAAATGCCATTATGTGTGAGTATACATTTACGCAGTATGCATGCACAGACACACACCCACACACATACACCAAACACATACCTAGCAGGTTATTTCTCATGCAGGTCATGCCCCAGTGATTGGGCAAGAGAGTTTCCATGGTGCGGTCCAAAAGGACCTTTTGTGTGTGTGTGTGTGTGTGTGTGTGTGTGTGTGTGTGTGTGTGTGTGTGTGTGTGTGTGTGTGTGTGTGTGTGTGTGTGTGTGTGTGTGTGTGTGTGTGTGGACAAATACATTGATAAGTCAGACTGTACTTTAGGTTATTGCATGTTTCCTCTTCTAGGACCTGTCATCTTCTCTCCAGCCAAGACACCCATGACGTTCGACCTCATCAGCCGTCGCTACTCTTTTTTATAATGAACTTGCTTTGAGTGTAGAAGTGAGCCCGTGAGCACTGAGTGAATAACATTCAGATCGGGGGGGTTCATCCATAGGCCTGCACTGTATAGCTACATTCAGGTCCGCTAATCTCTTAACGGCGGCAAAGGCTTGTGTTTGCGTGGGGTCAGAATTAAGCTGTGCCATTACCATATTGTCAATTCTTCCATGGAATTACCCCCACAGTCGTGCATTGTGTGAAGGGCAGACGGACGGCTAGCTGGAGATGAATGGCTGTTTACCATCCAGTTGGATCTGTCTCCAACCACACGCAGCTAAAGCCACCATGGCTAACCAGCTCACTGCACTCGGCAGCATCACTACACACACACACACACACACACACACACACACACACACACACACACACACACACACACACACACACACACACACACACACACACACAGTGTCTAAATGGATGTAAAGTCCTACACTCACACACAATCCAGTTTCTCTGTGGAGAGCATTAAAAGCTTCTCAAGCACACACACACAAACCAAATGAGACATGTTAATCCCGGCCCGGCTGCTACCGCCGCCGGGCCGGGACCACGATAGCGGGTCTTACCGGGGCCGGCACAGCATGCTGGGAAAAACTGCGACCGTTACGGAGTCAATAGTACAACTCCCATTTCATTGAGTTCAGTAGCGCTCTCTCATATGCATGTCTTTAAACACATACACATGCACACACAGCATCGACGTAGCCGGTGATTTTACCATTTTTATCATGTTGGTCTACAAGGTGTACATTTTTAGGCTGGTGCACAGTTAGAAAAATGCAGCTCAGAAGTTGTGTCATAGGTAAGGATTTAAAATCCATTGATGATCAATTGCATCATGCCATCCTGTGCCTAGCTTAACATCTTGCCAAAGGACTACAGTTGAAAGTTGAATTAGCCTGCTGGCTAACACTGGCACATTTACAGAAATGTAGATTAATGTGTGCTGTCCTTTAAATAAAGAAATGAAATGAAAAGCACATTATGGTCCTTTACTCATTAGCACTCTGGGTCACCTGTCTGTGCATGGGCACGTCTTGTCCTTTTTTATACTTTGTCTGTAATAGAAACACGGCTGAGCGGCAGGCTGTGTAGTGTCTTCTGCTGAGCTCCGTGTCGCCTTGGGCTGTTGGAGAAACACCTGACCTAATCTGTGTCACCCACTGAACTTGAAGTAATCGTTCTGCTTTGCAGTGTCTAAACATGAATCTAATGATTCTCTCTCTCTCTCCTCTTTCCTACCTTTCCTTGTTCCTGTGTCCTCTTTGTCCCCCTGTGTGTCCTGCTCCCAGGGAGCTGTCTGCCAGGCATCAGTCCATGGTTCCCTTCAGGGACGCCCAGGAATCTCAGCTGATCTGAGGCTAAAGAGAGACCTTATGGATGGAGACGTGCTGAAGCGGATGGAAGCACCCACTGCACTGAATAGTATTTTTTAATAAACACAACTTCTTATTAAGACACTTTTGTTGATTGTTGAGGGAAATTGTTTTATAGAAAGTTTTATAGAAATCCAATCTAGTTTGATCTTGGACCTCTGGTCTTAGAAATCCCGTAAGGAATTAAGTTTTACATTTTCTAGTAAAGGTTTTGAAATATCATCTTTGTAACAGATATAATATTTGCTTTTGTACATTGAGAAGCTTAATTGAAAACTTCTCTGTTTGAATCTGAATATACATGGAATCCCTTGTTTGCGTGCATGTCTGCATCGTGATTATGTTGTATGTCTACTAGGGTTTGTTCATTCATGTATGTGCATGCATGTTTGCCCACGGCCATTTGCACACCACTATGGGTTTTCAGCCAGAATTCACTGGGAAGGCTTCCCCCAGCTTCTGGTTGGCCCAGTAACTCTGTTTGTGGTGTTATTGTCCTTGTCCTTTCTATAGCTGGAACTAATTAAATATTGAGACACTTCCTAATTGTGATTCATTATTCATTTATGAATATGTCCTAAAGCTAGGTGTGTGTGTGTGTGCCTAAGTATCTACATTCTGACTTTCAGTGAGACATACATTTTACAAATTAAAATCAGGGTTCATGAATTGCTGCCAGAAACTGCCAAAATCCAGGAAAAGTTAGATCCTATCAATGGATAGATGATGGAAAAAGGGGCTTGTGTTTAGAAAGTCACTCAACCATTTTTGTTATTACTAAACCAACATAACTAAAACTATTGTTATTGAAATAGACTTCTTATATGTATTAGACTTATTTTTACCAAAAGGTACCTTGCTCCCTTTATGCTGTTCTTATCTAACTTATTTCTAGCCTTTCCCTGTCTCTCATGTCCTCCCTCCCCATTTTCTATCACCGTGACTGAATACAAAATTGGTTATGACACAAATTCATGATGACGTCAAATCGTCACAAAACCAAGAATTTAAATTGATCGGCCCTGCCAACCTCTTCTTTCTCTCTCTCTCTCTCTCTCTCTCTCCCTCTGTCTCTCTCACTGTCCCTCGCTCTCACTGTCTCTCCCTCTCTCACTGTATTTCTCTCCCTCTCTCACTGTCTCTCACTTACTCTCTCTGACTCTCTCTCTCTCTCTCTCTCTCTCTCTCTCTCTCTATCTCTCTCTATCTATCTCCCTTCCTCTCCCTGTCTCTGTGTTGCAAAGCGTTCCTCTCAGCCTTGGTGACCTATTAACAGCTGTGGAATGTGTGGTCCTCTCCGACCCTGTAGCCTTGAGGTCCGGGCGTTCAAGAGCAGAGTACAGGGGAGGAGAGGGGTCGATAGAGCAGGGCTCTGTCTGTGTACCTCTGTCTCTCTGAGTCACAGCAGGTTTTACATATTTACATTTCTTCACCCTCTGTCAATATGTTTATAGAAAACTGTATTGATTAACTGTTCCACTCACTGCATCTACTGCTTTGTCATGTGGTTCCAAGGAATATCCAATTATGATCACTATAAATAATGTATTCTTTAATAATTGCAACCATATGCACAGGCGTTATACTAGGGAGAGAGAGACAAAGAAAGAGTGATACACCAGAGGGTGTACTGCAATAATATTGAAGAGACAATTGTATATTTACAAGTAATTGGTAAGAAATGTTCCCTTTTACAAATATATCATTTAGAATATAAAAATACAATATACTTTCTTTCTTGATTCCCTTAAATCCATACACTTGTCAGGGGAAGTGAAAGAGATGATAATGATGGTACTACTCATTTTTGCTGATTCTGTGCACATAACCAACAAGGCCCAGGCAGTGCTGTCCTCCACGCATGTCGTCACTACTTCTCCACTACTTCATTTATTTAATGATAATTGCCTAGATGAGGGGTTTTCAGAGGCCAATTAAACCGGTTACAATGCACTATACCCTAGCTTCGTTTCCATTACACGCATCAAGAGCAGCCAGCAAAAATGAAAGCCTCTAATAGCCTAAATGCTGAACATGTTGACGAGACAAGATTCAAATTGGTGCGTCTTCCAGTTTTTTTCTTGAGGAAGTGCAGTGGTAGGTGCACTGCTCTATGTCTCATATCGTATTCATCTTTTCCACCGACAACTGCCCTGTGTAATCCTACCATATGGGACTGCAAGGTCGGCCAAGCATAACTTGACACAAATCTGCAGTTAGTTGAAGGGCAACTTTGGCATCTTGCCCAATGCCGTACAGTTCTCAGTTACACACACACACACACACACACACACCCCAACCATGGCCCAGGTGTCAAATACACCTGTGAACCGGGTGTGAACATCATAGCTTACGTTTTCCCTGATCTTTATCCCATCTTATCACCATGCGTGAAACGCTGTCTACTAAAACTACTGCACCCGTATGATGGTCACTTCCTGTTCCCAGCCCCTCAGGAAGCATGGCTCTACGGCTGATTGGTGTGTTGGTTTGCCACTACATGCCCGCCTGTTCTAGTCAGAGTATTTGCATGTTGTTTTTGTAACAGTTAATAGAGCCATACTTATTACATTACTTTTTGAAAGTGTGGAGGGGGCATTGAAATCTTGGATTGTATCTTTGAATTGTCTTCTAATGAACCAGCGGTTTACTGTTTGAATAGTCTTTTAATGAACCAGAGGTTTTCTTTTTTAATAGTCTTCTAATGAACCAGCGGTTTACTGTTTGAATAGTCTTTTAATGAACCAGAGGTTTTCTTTTTTAATAGTCTTCTAATGAACCAGAGGTTTACTGTTTGAATAGTCTTTTAATGAACCAGAGGTTTACTGTTTGGTACACATTATAACACAAATCTGTGTTGTGAATCTTTGCGTGTTTGGGCTGTTGCTCCTCGTTACTGTGTTTGTTCTAATCTCCGGCAACGCCTTGCCACCTGTTCCGCCGATAGGCCTGGCAGGTTGGTTTCATGCAGTTGATTTACATCCACCCGTAGTTAGAGTTGGCATTTGCGATGCTTCAGGGCGTGACCTGCTCTCAAAACTGCTGTTTTGATTTGAACAAGGTATACATCATATTATAAAAAACAAAGGCAGCGGGACCTAGGACCAATGGCAATGTTTATAGGTTACTGTGTAATAATCATGTGTACTGCTTCTTGTGTCCTTCTGCCCAATGAGGATACAGATTTGCTTATTTGCCTATGAATTACCTTGAATATTTCTATATTTAATATTAATATAATGATATTTTTTAATGACTATGCGCTCGGGGGTGGGGTGTGTGGGATGTTTGTGAGGTATACAACGTGTCATTATTAGAGCATTAAGTCAGGAGTCTGTAATCATCAACCTTTCCTTGTTCCAAGAAACGTTGACTAATTGTGGGATACACCATTTGTGGAAGCCTATAATGATATAATTACAACGCTACTGCAATAGGAGGATGAATTGCATTGGCCCCTTTACCATGTTTTCTCCTTG
>NC_140283.1:11146007-11148507 GCF_964030765.1 Micromesistius poutassou | reverse complement strand
AGAAAGTTACGATGAAGAGCTTTTTAGATTGACAACACAGCAGATACAATAGCAAACACTCCCCAGAGCCCTTTGAACACAACGATTTGGGTATGTGTTAAACGTTCTATATTGGCCTCGATTTTTGAAAATGTGAAGACGAAAAAAAGAAATTGAAAATTGTTTTTATAAATATCAACTTCTGACCTGTAGTAAATTCTGTTCATGTATTAAGTACTTAATTGCTTACACTTTGCACTAAGCATGGTTTACTGGTTTAAGTGGTTTACTACTGTAACAGCCAGTTTTTTATAATTAAATTACATGAAACAGGAAGTATATACCTAGAAGTAGGAGGAAGATTACCCAGAAGTATAAAGTAGATTTCATAGAAGTAGGAAATACATCTATGAAATAAATTGGCTTGGCCATGGCATTTTTTTTTATATTCCATTCTGAATATACACTATAACCATATCAACTCTAGCCTTGCTACGTCCATTCAAATACAATATCAATTACATGAGGTTAAGGTTTGATCATGAATATTTCTAAATCCTACAATGACAACTGGTGCATCTACTGTATATGCAGTGATGCACCAGTATCACTGCAGTAAATCTTGTAGATGTTAATTATGTACACAGAGATCAGCATTACATGTGTAGCTAAGGTCTGTTTACAGTCTGGAATGCATGCTTATTAAAAGGGCATTTGCGCTCGGGATTATCAGCCAACTGCAATTAGGTTGTGCATCAGACAAGTATGACATACGCACAAACTCTGAAGCACAGCCACACCTTTCCCTGACAAGGCACTATCCACAGGTGGACCGGCAGGCCTACATGCAGAACATTCCCATAAACAACCTTCATTGAAAACACCAGCCAACATTGAACAATTATACACATATGGAACAATTAATCAATCAACAATATCTGATCCACAGGTTGATCGATTGGAATGAAACCACACCACAAGGCAATCATAATGTTATACTGTTTATTTCAACAGCGATGGTCGGTGTGTTATCGTTGAATGGACACGTGGCGACACGGTGAATCGAGCACAATGTCAAGCAGTCTGAGGAAAGGTCTATCCGCATGAAGTGACATTTGACCTATCGATAGACAGTAGTACGCTCGCAATTGTCAAGACAAACAAAGGAAACGGCAAACATACAGGCATTGAGTTTAGTGTACAGAATGATGCTGTCCATCGTACTGATCGGGTTATTTGGATTGGGATCCGATGTTAAAAGCCATTTCTACAGGGGTTAAGCTTTTTACTTTGAACTATTGGTTATTGAGTTCATATACACACTATTAACTGGATGTTGGGGCTCATATTTATTCCAAGAACTACATTAATGATTGCATCTAGTGTGACACACACACACACACACACACACGTACGCACACAGTACGTTTGGTCTTTGAAACACCATTAGAAAGGCATGACTGATTCCAGTTTAGAGACATGAAGAGACGCAGAACTATATTTAAAAGTTATTTAAGACTTGGTTGGCCATCTAAATAAGTACTTGTATTGTGATTATTACTGTTGATCTCAGTGTTTTTTAAACGGTCGTGTGTTTGAATGCTGTTTGTGATGAGGGAAACATAAAAGAGCCAGAGAGCAGCCTGAAGCTCTCGCATATTAGTCACTAATAGATCTGCAAAACATGACAACTAACCTGACATGGGAATTTGATTTGATGTCATTCATTTTTGGCATTAAAAATGATCTATGCACTGTATTTAATATGTTGTTCTATTGCAATTTTCTCAGCTTCAAACATCAACAAAATGTTTGACTGAAAAGTGAATTAATACTAACAATATTACAAACCAGTTGAGCAAAAGCTGTCTTGGTTTCAAACATAAGAAATACTTTTTAGATTTTTAGACCCAATGGGTATAGGATGATCAGAATACATTGATAATAATAAGAATTCCTTATTTGTCATTTAAAGGGCTAAGGGCTACTGGCAAAATGTCCATGTGAAGACCACTTTGTATCATTCTCTATCCCTTAATGTTTACAATGTCAGTATGTAGTATATATATATATATATATATTAATCCATCTAGGTCTAATATTCCAGTCAAATCAGAACATCAGCAAGATTGGTTTGAGAGCTAAACCCAAGGTATTAAAATGTGCCTGAAGTTTGGAGAAAGAGATAAATCAATGTTATCCCTTTGTGTTTTTTACACACTACTTGATTTCAGCATAGAGACATAGGAAGACTTGGAGTGTAGCAAAAAAACACATTGTGGTTATGTAATAGGCCTAGATTTTTAACAGTGCCTTTCAAACAAATAAACACTGCCATATTGTCACACTTACTGCCTGATAAGAAACAAACTTTAACCAAGTTGACCTTAATACACTATATGTTCATAATGCATGCTATGATTTCATATGTGTTATGTGTTAATACTCCAGGATCACACTGATCATCACATATTGCTGGTCTGCCTACCACATATGATAGTTATTGCTATATAATTAGTGG
>NC_140283.1:11066007-11141007 GCF_964030765.1 Micromesistius poutassou | reverse complement strand
TCTCTCACTTTGCACCTGGGCCACAAGGTACGCATAACAACATGTTTTTGTGACATTGGAATATGGATGTAATATAATAAACCTACTAGCTGCAATGAGAATATGCGTGTAGAAATAGTCCTGCCATCTCAAGTCTAATGCAAGACTGTGATTGAATGATTGTGCAACTTGGTGCCTTGAAGTCTGAACTGATTTTTCGATATGGATGTACCTAGTATATGTAAAGCTAAGTGGGCTTATCTATTCTGCACTAAAAATACAATCAACAATGGGCATATATTCACTTGTTTTAAGAAACGTTCTATCATATAAATACATAAACCTGTTTGTATGAAATCTAATGAATGGTACACGTGTATTTCCATGTATTATTTTATCTTTGATAGACACCTCTGCGGGCCAAAATGGTAGAGCGCGACAGGATATTGCTCGGGTATCGAGGGAGGAGCTGGAGGATAGGTATCTGCGCCTCCATGATGAGAACCTGCTCCTCAAACAGAACAATAACACCCAGGAGGACAAGATCAAAAGGTACGACACAAAAGGTCTCAATAATCACTGTTCTCACCAAACACTACATGAATATTGATATTACTGTTCTCACAACACCGTAATTACATGATGGACAATGTATTTTAGAACATTTAAATTCCTTAATTTCTTGAGTACCGTGACCATCTACAACAGACTTCTACATACTTGTGTATAAACCAGACATTTTGCAAACGGATCTATAGGTTTTATCTATTTGTCTATCAGAAACGTAACTTTTTGTTCTTAATTGTGCACTCAATTGTGCAAATGAGCTAGAAAGCTAATCCCTCTGTTTCCATGCCAGAGAGATTGGGCCTCGATGTGTTTGTTTGTATTGTAATGCACTACTCTATTCCCTGGTCAGGCTGGCCACCAAGCTGGTGAAGCTGGTGAAGGACCGACGTCGGCTGGAGCAGCTGGTGACGGGCGCCGCGGGAGGGAACGGGTCCCGCCCCGCGGCCCGCGTGCGGGACGTGGAGATGGAGGAGGTGATGGAGGAGCTGCACGAGAAGGTCAGGGGGCTGCAGCTGGAGAACGAGAGGCTGAAACAGCGGCTCCTGGTGGCCAAGCAGCAGGTGCAGGTGCAGGGGCAGAGCAGGAAGCCCAGCCCCTACGGCCGCGTCCAGTCCCGTGTCGACACGGGCCGCAGGAGGGCCAGGGAGGACTCCCCCAGCCCCTCCCGGCTGCACCAGAGAGGTGAGGCCCCAGGCTGGAGCTCTGTACCCCTACGGTTGTCAGACATTTATGTCTTGTATTTGAACGATCAGAAATGGCATATATAACTTGAGAATACTCCCAGGTACTCGCCTTTACTGTGTGTGTGTGTGTGTGTGTGTGTGTGTGTGTGTGTGTGTGTGTGTGTGTGTGTGTGTGTGTGTGTGTGTGTGTGTGTGTGTGTGTGTGTGTGTGTGTGTGTGTGTGTGTGATGCAGGTACAAGGAGTGTGGAGGAAGGTGGCAGGCCTCCAACTGGCATGCTGCCCCGCTATGGACACTCCCTGCTGGAGGAAGCCAGGGCAGAGATCAGAAACCTGTATGTATTGACATCGCCATGACACCACTACCATAATGTCAGATCCAATACGCCATCACCATGACGTCATTGCAATCATGTCATTGCCATCATGTCATTGCCATTAAGTCATTACCCTTATGTCACTACCATGATTTCATTGTAATGACATCAGTTGAGTCACAACGTCAGTTGAGTTATCCTTTACACTTATGGACATGTCTGATCTGAAGTAAGCCCTACTGTCAGATCCAGCGTGACTCATGGCTGTGTGTTGCTCCCCAGGGAGAACGTGCTGGAGAGCCAGCGAGGCCAGCTGGAGGAGCTGGAGAGAGACTCTGACCTCCTCAGGGAGCAGCTGAGGAGGAAAGAGATAGAGCACCAGGAGGCCCTGCTTCAGCTCCGACAGCATCACACGGACGGACAGAGGTAATGAAGTAATAATCAACATTATGTAGCATTGTGGTTAGGGTTAGGCTTTTGTATTGTGGTTTACTTCTTGTTAGTTGAAGTTCCTCCGGTTAGGCTGAGTGGGAAAGGGTTAACTATAACCCTATTAAATAATGTATAAGATGAATACCTTAGTATACATGAACAGCATTAATAAGTTACTACTAGACCATTTATTAACCGTTAATCAACCGTTAGTTATTGTTTATTACTGCATTTAGTAATGTTAATGCTTAATTAATGTACCCTTATTGTAAATATACAAATAATCCCATTCTAAGACTGCACTATTTCTGGTGAAACTCATAAGAAAATGTTTTAATATATATTAAATATACAAAATGCAAATTATTGTAATGATCATTGATTTCTGTGTCCAGGCCCTGAACACTTAATATTATATATATATATATATATATATATATATATATATATATATATATACACTCATAATGTTAATGTATGTTGTTGAGTGTTTAGACCTGACCTGTGTGTCCTTGTGCAGGTCCACGGTCAGCAGTAACGTTGCGATGATCCGGATGCAGAAACAGCTGGCTGAGCGGGCCAATGCTCTCACCGTGCTGGAGGGCAGGTTCCTCCAGCTGCAGGAGGTCAGAGATACACCAAATAGACCTTCTGTCTGTTTTAAACATACTATGTGGTGTGGAAGCACCGTCTTTCTTGAGATACTTGTTAAGTGTAGCTAGCCCATGATATTGAAATATTTGTTTGGCAGGAGGATAGTAAAACATTTTGGATGGATTCAATTATTTAAATGCTTTGGATTGGCAGTCACATTTAAAGTAAAAAATATATATATATATATCTTATGTTGTATTAAAAGGAATGCAGTTGGTTTCTTAGTAGTCCTATGGATCCTGGTCCTTACATTTAAGAACAGAGGATACGCATGAGTTACCTGTTACACCCCTTGCACACTGTACACGTCTGTCGATGGATCTCATTGACTTTGAATGGGACGCTCCCGAAATGCATTGTGGGTCCGTCCGTATCATCGGCTCCGTCTCTTGCATCCAAAAGTTGAGAAAAGTTTAACTTTTCAGGCAGCGACGGATCCGTCACCCAATCAGATCTCGTTATGCAAATATACGCAAGTGCACTGTCCAATGAAATCGCCTTTGTAATACAACCCGGGAAAACACATGGATACGTCAAAAAAAAACCATCCGTCGACGGACAGAGGTAGTGTGCAAGAGGCGTTACTGACATTTGGGGTTACCAGGTAACCCCCCCCCCCACCTTGATTTATAGGTGGAGCGATAAGAGCAAAAGCTTCAACAGCAATATATCCCCACCTTTGAATTAAAAAAAGTGTTTACCGTCGGTGAGAACACTTTTCTGAAACACGTTTCTGTGAACATGTGAGAACAACATGTTGATAGTTTTGCTGGGACTAACTCAAACAGGGGAGTCTGGTTTTCCTTTAAGAACAGGATTTGTGATGAGTAGGTGCTGATGCATGTGTGTGAATGCTGCTGCTGCTCCTAGAGTCAGAAGGCCATGAAGGCCAGCCACCAGGCTCTGATGGACAAGGTGGAGGAGGTGACGGGCCAGCTGAAGGAGGAGAGGCTGAAGAGCCTGGGATTGGAGAACCAGCTGCACAGCATGAACTTCTCTCAGATCAGAACAGAGGAGGTGACTTTTATACCCACGGCATGTGCCATTGAGAGTGCTTCTAAGTAACCATCCAAACTCACAACATCGACATCACCGTACAGTGCAGATCAGATCCCCCCCAGGGCAAAACCTTTTGAATTTATGTGAATACTAACTCTTAATAAACCTGATAAACATTTAGAGGTTAATGCCGGACATGCAATGTGCAATCGATCCAAAGCATTGGTCAAACACGTAGTTCTGACAGGGTCAAATAGAAGTGTCCACCTGACCTGTTGTGGACGCACAACAATACATTATGTAGTAAGTAAGTAAGATATGCCAATACAAATTTACAGATTTCTCTGCATATACCTTTTTTATATTGATTAAAAGCATTTTAGTTTCTTTGCTACAATCAATTCATCTCTTTTTGGCTCTTCCATGGAAACAACAACCAATACTCAATGACATCAAAGGCTGCCACTGTACAGTGTCCGCGTCGCTTGGGGATGTAAACTAAACAATATCGCCGTGGAAACATGCTTGCAACTCTGTTCTCACGACAGAAATGTGCAGCATGCTAGAGAGCTTTTCACACCCGTCAAGTCACATGTGGTTTTGCTGTCTTATACGATCAATTAAACGTCATCCGATTCATTCACATAGTTGATACTGAGCCAAAAATGCTGTGTATGCCCGGTCTAAAAAAGTTTTACAAAGACACAGGACTTGTTCAATGGAAACATTCATACCAAAGACCAAATAGTACGTCAGTAACACAAAACCTGTGAAAAGTAGAGGCTTGTGTTTCCGAAAAGATCTTAATTGCTGTGTACCACATGTATTTTACATATTTATCTTGAGCGGAAGAATTAGCAGCATTCCTGAATCAGAATGGGGTAAAAAGGATACGGTGACAAAAAGGTCATGAACTGTTTGTTATTTGGAATCCTTGTGTGATAAAGCGTTTATCTGTTTAATAAATGTCTGTGTTTAGTTCCAAGTTCGGATCAGCGATCTGGAGAAGGAGAGGGACCTGCTGAAGGAGAACTGTGACAAACTGGTCAACAGGTGAGCAAAGACGACCTTCATCATCCTCAATGTTTCGTCAACATCATCATCATCCTTATCATAGTTGGGGTCCAACTGTAAAAGGTGTGTGTGTGTGTGTGTGTGTGTGTGTGTGTGTGTGTGTGTGTGTGTGTGTGTGTGTGTGTGTGTGTGTGTGTGTGTGTGTGTGTGTGTGTGTGTGTGTGTGTGTGTGTGCGCGCAGTGCATTTGATGTCTCTCAGGAGCAGAAGTGGCGCTTACAGGAGCAGCAATTGCGAGTTCAAATCGGACAGCTGGAGACGGCACTGAAGGCCGACCTCACAGACAAGAACCAAATCCTGGACAAGATCAAGGACGAGAGAGGTGAGAGCCACAGGCCATAGGTAGACAACTAGAGGAGAAGGGGAGGGCTGAGATGGGAAGGCAGAGGGAGACTGCTCTGGAAGGTCTTCCTCCATTCCTAATGTAGAAGGAAAGAAATTACATGATGAGATCGGTGCATTATTTTCACATCACAAAGCCATTAATGCTCTGTATTTTGTCTGATAGTGTTTG
Source organism: Micromesistius poutassou (assembly GCF_964030765.1). Classification (NCBI taxonomy): domain Eukaryota; kingdom Metazoa; phylum Chordata; class Actinopteri; order Gadiformes; family Gadidae; genus Micromesistius; species Micromesistius poutassou. The sequence continues at coordinate 11,135,788 of NC_140283.1, read as the reverse complement.
TGATTTGAACTGAAGTTATATGCTGCATTTATATTTATATTATATTTAAGCAATAGATCATGACAGGCTGGTGAATGTTCTCATTATACCACAGTTAAAGGGCGTTGTCCGTCCCGACGCGCAACGGAGGGACGGCGACCCCCTTAACTGTGGTATAATGTAAGGTGAAATGAGAGTCATAGACACCCTCAATTTTGAAAAAACGAGAAAGTCTGAAAAGCATTTTTTTAACGAATGCAAAAATGTAGTCCTCCTGGCTGCCTGCAAAGTGCGCGCTGGTTGCTATGCAACACAATTTAGCATCCTTCAGAGAGAAGGCTAGAGACGGTAGCTTGGTTCGCCAGCAATTTAGCCTACTATCGAGCAGTTCACTCACCGTGTGCCTATTGCTTTTCAACATTTCCACCCTCTCCATCAATGAACATATTTTTAGGCTTCAGTAAACTATGCTATTGCTTTTATATATAAATAAACAACAGTTAAAGTTAGGCGCAGAGTGATACGGAACTCTGTAAACTGAATGGGCGTCATAGCTGTGTGTATACGCTCAATATACATAACAGTTGGGAACCAATCAGATCGCTTGATTTAAGCCACCCATTTTATAAATATATATATTTATATTTCTGTTTTGACTTGTAATCCGGTTTGATTGTCGTCATAGTTCTGGTACTAGTCTGTTTTTATTTTTATGTTCTTCGTTCAGATGTAAATGACAGGTTGACTGAAGAAAACAAGCGTCTTCAGATCCAGTTCCTGGAGCAGAAGCAGCAGTTGGAGGAACTGAACGAGCGTCTCAAGTTTTATACCAAGGTTCCTCCCACTCCCAAAACACCCCTTCTTCAAGAGACATGAAGTGCCCTCCAGAAAGACTAAAATAACATGTGTCTGTTGTGCGTTGTCATCCTGTAGGAGAGTGAACTAGGTGGAGGAGAACTCACAGAGGCCCTGATGCTCATAAGGGTAAGGAAGCATTTTGAGATGTGAATCTCATGAATGCCTGCGCAAATGGAGGACTGAAGATATTTATAGGGAAATATTGAGTTATGTGTACCTTAAATTAGAACTTAAACCTAAGTTGACAGAACTGTTCTCTGTTTGAATCCTTAGATCAAACTGTAGTCACTGCACATTGATAATCGTTAAGATAACGATTAATTAATATAATCGGTCTTCGGCCAGTAGATGGTGCTGTTCCTTCCTTTTCTGTTTTAGGCTTTGATCACATGTCAAAACACTTCCCTTGCCTCTCTTTGTCTCAGGCCCGTAAAGCCCGTCAGAACGGTGACCTGAGTTTCCTGGAGCAGGTGGAGGAGGAGGAGAGGAGCGGGGACCCCCAGAGCTCCGTCTGGGACCTGCGGGCCGCACACGCTGAGACCATCCAGGAGCTGGAGAAGACCAGGGGACTCCTGGTCATCCAGAACACGATCAACAAGGACTACCAGGTAGGGTGGGCCATCAGAGAGAGTTAATCAAATGAATGACCAATGTATGCAGATCCTGTTTCTGACCTTTCATTTTAAGAATTAAAAATCTTCGAGATTATCATGATGATAATAATGATGTAATACAAGGATGTTCAATAAACTGCACATTTTCAAAGTTTTATTTAAAAGTGATCCACAGCAAATGCCGCTACTGATAACAACAGCAGAAATTGTGAAATGAAATTTCAAAAATAAAGTTTGTTGTCTTCCCTCAGGGAGAGTTGGACGCACTCACAAGGAAGATGGAGAGTGACAAGATGGAGTACGAAGTGAAGCTGGAACATTTGGCCAAACTACTGGACGGCAGGGCTGCTAAGGTCAAAAAGCTAGAAGGTAATGGTTTCTGACTTCAGACACATTTTTATTTTTTTCATACAGGTTTATTTTGGTTCCCAAGGAAACCCTGGCTATATTCAAGGTTTGGCACGAACATTCTGCTTTGCATGTCTCTTTGATCTCTTTAGACGTGAGCGTGTGCCTGGTCCAACAGGTTTCAAGTTTCAAATCCTTGAAGAGTTGGCACTTTGACTATGTAATGTACAGAATTATGCCTTTCTTAATGTTTTCTCTTAATTCAAACATAACACTTTTGGTTATCCTTCCGTTGTCCATCTCTAGTCCAGCTCAAAGACATCGCCTACGGCACCAAACCCTACATCTTCAAACCTGATGCCGCCGCGTCCGCCATCGGGCCCCCTGCCGCCGCCGACCCGCTCGGGGGGGAGGAACCGGAGGTCCACCTGGAGCGCGGGGAGAATGTCCTGGAGCTCCACCTGGGGCGCGCCACCCTCTCTTCCTCCGCCCTGGAGTCCCTGGGCGACCACCGGCAGCCCCCCGCCTTCTTCTGCACCTACGGCTTCTACGACTCTGAGCTGCACGCCACGCCGGTGGTGGACGGCCGCGCCGGGCCTGACTTTGACTTCACCTCGCACTACGTGGTGTGCATGGACGACTCCTTCATGGAGTACCTCCACACGTCCTCGCTGAGCGTGGAGCTGCACCGGGCAGAGGGGCTGGCCTTCCGGACGCTGGCGGTCGGGCAGCTGCGGTTGCGGCAGCTGGTGGAAGAGGACGGCAAGGCCAGCGGGACCCTGCAGCTTGTCGGTGGGTGGCCCGGGACGCAGTGTTATAGATACAGATGCACGGATACAGAGGGTTTTATGGATCCTGGAGGAAATTATGTAATTTTTAGAGTGCATACGCAAATTTGCACTCGCCTGAGTGAATGCAATTAAGTAAGGTTGAAATAGATGTTCACATAAAAAGCATCAGGAGGATTATCTACATTGTACAACCGTTGTTTTGATTTTCGGAAGGAAAATCAAAAAAAAAGGAAAAATTGCTTCATATTTACGGTTGACGTCCGAGCTAAGCCCGTGATATGACAACGCGTCCGCGAGACATCCAGTCTGGATGACAACCTGTCTCTCGTCAATCTGGATTGAATATTGGGTACAGCAGCTCTAGAGGTGTTTTTGCCAACGGTTGTCTACATCTCTCATACGACCTTTCCTGCCTGTTTGGAATAAAAAAAACCTCTCTTTTTGCAGAGCAAACATGTTACAGTTGATTGAATCAGTTTTTTATTTTGATGAAAGATTCAAAACACTTGTAAACTCTCTCTCTCTTTCTTTCCGTCCCTCCCTCCCTCTATGCTTCATCTCTCTGCAGGCGTGTCGGGTGAGGTGCAGTGCTTTGGCTCCCTGGAGTTCTGGATGAGGCTGAAGGTGCCCATGCAGCAGACCCTCCGCCTGTACAGGGAGAGGCTGAGCGCTCTGGGCTACATCAACACCGCCTTGAAGGAGGAAAGACCTGTAGGCGAACACTCTTTTGGCTTCTCTTTTAGCTTCGCTATTGACTTATTTGAATGATATGGGTTAAATAACATGGAAAATGCATTCACATAACATACATGAGGAAATGTTTGGTTGAATCCAACGATCAGTGTTTCCTAGTTTATTTGCTCTGCTGGCCTCCAAATCTCCCATCTGGCATCAATAAAGTCGATTCTTATCTTATTTTCTCACTGATGGTATAACAGAAGAAAATCAACACAATCAGAATTGAGTAGTACTAGTACTTTCGTACTACTTCATCATCATGAGGTATAAAACAATGCTAACAGACTACACACTATTACATATTTGTGTGTGTGTGTGTGTGTGTGTGTGTGTGTGTGTGTGTGTGTGTGTGTGTGTGTGTGTGTGTGTGTGTGTGTGTGTGTGTGTGTGTGTGTGTGTGTGTGTGTGTGTGTGTGTTTGCGTGTGTTTGCGTGTGCGTGCGTGTGTGCGTGCGCTCCAGGCGGACCCCCAGAGCGGCGTCAACGTCCTGGGGGTCACTGTGCAGCGCTGCAGCGACCTGCCCACTGCGGGGCCCCGGGAGCCCAGCCCCTACGTCTTCTACAAGTTCTACGACTTCCCGTACCACGACACGCCCGTTGCGCACGACCGCCGCCACCCTGCCTTCGACCATCATGCGCCCTACTCCGTCGCCATGGACGCCGACCTGGACCGCTACCTGAAGTCAGAGGAGCTGCAGCTGTACGTGTTGGACTACAACGAGGAGCAGACGGACGCGTACCTGGGCAAGGCCAGGGTGCCCCTGCTGACGCTGGCCCATAACAAGGCCATCAGTGGTGAGGATACTGTCATAGGGGAGTGGCCTTCACCTTGCAGCCCTAAGTCTGTATGTCTGTGTTTGCGGTCTGTATGTTTGTCTGAGTTTTATGTCTGTGTTTTATGTCTTTATTTAGTCGGTATGTCTCTGTTTGTCTGAGTTTTATGTCTGTATGTCTGTGTTATCTGTCTGTATGTCTGTGTTTTCTGTCTGTATATCTGTGTTTTCTGTCTGCATGTTTGTGTTTTATGTTTGTAAAGCAATTCACGCAACAATGTGTGAAGCAAAAGCTGTGTGATGTTTTCAGCGCTGTTTAAACACCCAACGTTTTAATGTCAAATTTATTTCCTTTGTATTTTTATCGTCCAACCAAACTGTCTGTTGTCGCCCACCAGGTGAATTTGAGCTGAGCAGCCCGTCTGGGGCGCCTGCAGGCCACATAGAGGTTACGCTCAGCTGGAAGTTCCCCTACCGCTCCCCGCCAGGCTCCACCATGACGGTGGAGCAGGCCGCCATGGTCCCCCAAGACATGCCTGCCAGACCCTCTCCTGAGCTCCTCAGGGAGGAGGAGGTGGAGGTGAAGCAGGAAGATCCACCTTTGGCAGAAGAGAGGAAGCCTGACATAGAGGTGTTAACCAGCAAGGAGGTTAAAGAGAAGGATGCTAAACGGCTCCCTGATCGCCCTGCCTCCGACCACAGCTCAAAGGTAACAAGTACAGACGTTAAAGGTGCTGTAGGTAAGAAAACAACCCTAAACAATGAAGTTTCGCACTTGGCGCACCTGTGAACCACAGAGAAGAGGCTGATCCCTGAAGTCGACCAGAAATTATACGCTCAGAGTGCATTTAATTCACGAGTGGCTGATGGATGACAAATGAGTATTACACTCAAATGAAAGCTCTTTTATCTTACCTACAGCACCTTTTAATGAAGACAAAGTCTGTAATCCCGGTTGGCTGGAATATTGAAATGCCCATGGTTTGAGAAAGGTGTTTAGTTTAATGTTGCTCTGCTCAGGCGCCGCTGCCCAAACCAAGACAGATGACCCGGATTAAGGAGGTCCCCAAGAGGGTGTCCTTCCTCAACACAGACCACTTCAACCAGCAGGTGACTCATCTTGAAGAAGTTTTGACAACTTGACGGGATTTTTGCCCCTGGGAAAATGAGATCTAACTTTGGTAGACGGCCAGGTGACTGGCATTGACTCGCTACACAAAATGTCAAAGTATAATATTGTTACATATAAAAGTGTGTGTGTGTGTGTGTGTGCTGCCTGTTCTATCCAGCAAAATCAATCATGTGCTCGGGTCGTAGTGTTGTGTAGTAGTGCACAACAAGAACAGTGTTGACAACATGACGGCTCTATTGCCCCTGGGACAGTGAGATCTAACCTTGGTGGACTGACCGGCACTGGCACTGACTCGCTGCCAGTAAATTTTTACTCTATACATAAAATGTCAAAGTACATCATTGTCATTATTACATATGAGAGATAAACAGTGTGATGTTGCCCAGCAGGACCAGGAGCGTGGCTTGCCTCCAGAGAAGAGGGAGAGCTCCAAGCTACCGCCCATTCAAAAGGTAAGCAAGTAGCCTGGTGTGACATTCATAATTCATAAACAGCTCAGTCTATGATCACACAGGCTCTCATTTTATCTTGCTTTAACTGTGGGGCGGGTGAAGTTTTCTATTTAGTGAATTAAATGTCACTCATTTAAAATTGTTTTTAAAATATGCATATAAAGTACAGCGTTAGAATTGGGATATACGCTGATATGATGCGATTGGAGGATCACATGGGAGTTGTACTCTGTTGGGTTTGTCAGGGTGTGTCAGAGGGGACTCCGGTACCTCCAAGCACCACCCACGAAGACGATGAGGAAGAGGTGTCCCAGTTCTCAGAAGGCCAGCTGATCCCAGCGAGCTCCCAGTCCTTTTCTGAGGACTCTGAGATGTCAGAGGAAAGCATTGCAGAAGGTAAGAACACATGCAAAATATATTCTTAGGTGGGGGGGGAGGGGTTGTTGGAGAGAATCTGTATTTGTTAGGAAATCCTTTTTGCCAAAAGAAAACATCAAGTTATGTCACAGTTTTGTCAATCTTACTGTCTGTTTACGAACCAACTCTATGCTGTTGCTGCATCACGTCTCTAAGCAACCAGTGACACAAACCCTGCGAGGCACCACTACATCAATGTCAGCCTTAACCGCAAAGCAGTTGAGCCCTGTGTAAAATAACTCCACCCCTTCAAAGTAGATTGATTTTAGTTTAAAGTGGGGCATGAATAAACCAATGCTGCAGCTCATGTTCTGGTATGGTATCTCCTATCCTTCCTGGTGTCCATTACTGTCCAACTGTAGGATCAATTGTGATATTCTTCAGTCTCTTAAACTTTGGTTTGTGTCTCTACAGTAAAAGTAATACCCTTCATGTTGAAGTCAATTTTATTTACTTTTTATCAATAATTTCATTTATCAATAATTATATAATCATAATAACAGTTATACATGTTATTCATATAGCACTCTTAACAGTACTCCAAGACATATAACATTGATGTCAAATACATCGAATACAAATTTTAACATGGTACATTTTGAGGGCTTAAATGAAAGGAGAGAGGTGGGGTTCCGGGTCTGTTTCAGAGTTTACAGAGATAGAGAAGTAGAGGGGGCATCATGGGAGGCTGTGGGTGGCAGAGGAGAACGGTGAGATGGCTCATCGGTCTGAGGCTGGTGCGGCCGCCTACACCTAGGTACTGATAAACCTGTGTAAATAAACCCTATGTAAAGTTTGTACCCTGGTCAGTCACAACAGATCTCTCTCTCTCTCTCTGTCTCTCTCTCTCTTTCTCTCCTATCAGACATTGAAGGAGCCTCCTCAGTGGTGGGGGTAGGTCAAGGGGACCTCTCTGATAGTGATGACTGTATCGTTCCTGGGCAGAGCTCGGTCGGGACGAAGGTTTGTTAAAGCCAAGAAACTGCTTTCTATTCTGTGCCCTCCGGCCCGCGGGCATATTAATGACATCACGTTATTGGTTATTCATCATGTTTATACCACAGCGTTGTTTGATATGTTATAGAGGAAAATAATCAATATCTAAACATTGTGGGTTACTCTGGTTTAAGTGGAATGAACCACTAGGGGGCATTTCCTCATTTTGGAAAACAAAATGAGGAGAAGTTTTCTCCTTACATATATACAAATTAAATGTAAGCTCTTTGAAATGCTGTCTTCCATTAGTCTATTGTCGCTGTGTAATACTCCACATACTGTGGCCCAACGCTCCCCTCCAGACCTCTGAGCGCCTGCGTGTGGAGATCGTGTCGGTGAACCTGAAGCCGGAGTCGCGGGCGGCCCACGACCCCAGTGTGGTGCGTCTGTTTGTGGAGTACTCTCTGCTGGACCTGCCCTCCGAGGAGACGCCCCTGTCCCTGCCCAAGCCAGTGCCTGGCCAGAGTGTCCACTACAACTACAGCAATGGTGAGCTATCCCGGCACTGCTTTACGCTCTGATGAGAGGGTAATACGAAGGCCGGCTCCTCTAGACAGAGGCCGTCTCCTCTAGACAGAGGCCGTCTCCTCTAGACAGAGGCCGGCTCCATTAGACGGAGGCTGGCTCCTTTAGAGGCCGGCTCCTTTAGAGGACGGCTCCTTTAGAGGACAGCTCTAAAGGAGCTGTCCTCCAGACAGAGGCCAGCTCCTCCGAACGGAGGCCGGCTCCTCTGGACGGAGGCCGGCTCCTTTAGACAGAGGCCACTTTTGGTGTGAACGCACCTTTAGAAGGAGGTTGTGTCGTTATAAGGGATTTGAGTTTATTAGGAGACTTGCTTAGAATGAGGCCAGGTCGTTTAGAAGAAAGCGGGCTTGTTAAGAAGCCGGCTGGTTTGTAGGGAGGCAGTGGGAAATTATGAACATGTTAATAATTGATGAAATTGATTGATGTTAAAAAAAAAATAATCCTCTTCCTACCCTGTCCCCTCTCCGCAGTGATCCACGTGGACCAAGAGAACAACAGGCCAAGGAGAGAGCTGCTGAGAGGGGTTCTGGAAGGTCGAAACCCTCAGATGGAAAGGTGTGCAGAACCTCATTAAGAATGTGACATAGAAGTCTTTAGATGTTGTGTAGATATAACTTAGAATAACATGACAGACAGAATAATGATGGGTTAAGTAAATAACAAACTAGCTGTTGTAATCTAAGGACAATGCCATGTAGAAAAAAAAAAAGGTGAAGTGGTTTTCAGAAAACAATCAGAAGAATTGTTTTTCCAAATTGGTTGTCAGTGATTTCAGTTGAGCATGGGATAAATGGTGTGTTTGTGGTTCTGGACAGCATCCGGTTCACGCTGGTGAGTGAGCCCCCGGAGGAGGAGGAGCAGGAGAGGGAGTGTGAGGATGTGGGTGTGGCCTATCTCCGGATCCCCGACATACTGGAGAAACAGCAGGACCTGATGGAGAGCAGGCTGAACGGTACACACACACACACACACACACACACACACACACACACACACACACACACACACTTTTTTATATATACATATTATAGTTGCATATTTAATGCCGATATACATTCCTGTACACTTTATATTTTATGCTTATACATACTGTATATATATATGATTTAGATATGTTTTCTTCTTAATGAAGCATCTTAAAACCTCTGACCGTATTACACCATAGTATAATAACAGTTTTGGCACCTCTGTCTGAGTCATTTGATCCGTTAACATGAACCGCTGTGGTCCCTGTGGTTGTCTTGTTTAGTGGTGGAGGTGGACGACAGCAGTGTGGTGTTGGGCACTCTGACCGTCTCCGTCGAGGCCCTGGATGCCCTGCGCTCCGTCATGGACGACCCCGAACACGACTACACCGCTGTGACCAATCTGCAGGAGACATGACACACCAAGCCTACTACTTCTACTGCTGCTGCTGCTTAGAAACACTGAGGAAAACTCCTAGAAAACACACACAGCGTTAACACATACCAGCCCACTGGAATTGCATGTGATTGCATAGATAATGAGAACACAATGTGCTGACACTGACTACCCAAACATGTTCAGAAATTAAGGTTAGCCTTGAAGGCACTCGTTAAATAATGCATTAAATAACACAGAGCCCCGCCCCAGCACCGTGTTAAATCGCAAACCCTGCCCTGAGTCTGCTATTCTCTGCCTCTGGCCCTCCAGCAGCCAGCCTAGCGTGTCTGAGCTCCAGAGAGCTACTGACCGTCTATCTGGCTCAGTATGGGACCCCGAGCTGCTGTTTCACTACTAAGAAGGGAATTCATGAGAATGTACTGTTTTTCAACTTTTCGGTTTGATATAACTACCTGAAGCATAATGGAAATTGTGGACATTTTTGTGGAAGTTTTACTTCGAGATTTGATGATACTGTAGTCGATTTGTGTTTATATTTATTTTAGGTGTTTCACACACAGTATTTTTACACCTGAAACTGATTATTTGATGAGCTTGGTTTGCAATGTCTATAAAGTATATTTATATAAAGTGTGAAATGACTTCCACACCAATGTTGATATCATAAATACTGTAATGTAGACCCTGATGAATCGACTGTTTATTGTATCAAATCTGCTTGTATTTAGAGACGACTATGGTGAGGTAGGCTAATGTTTATTTGACTCGAATTTGATACAAATCATGCATGCATGTATTTGAGCAGTACGAGGCTAAGTACAAGTAAGTACCAAATCTGCGTTGTTTTTTTCATCGGTATTTATTTAGTTTTACATCTAAGCAGCATTTAGATTTAGAATCTTAAAGTCAAAAACCATGAATATATTTCGGAATGTAAACAAGGGATTCCAAAAAGAATAGTGTTGACATGACAAACACGCACACCCGGAAGTAGAGTATTTCCTTTCCACTAATTCATATTCAATATTTTGTTTTAGAATCTTTATAAGTGTAAAACCATGATTTATTTCGAAACGTAATCCGGGGAGTCCTTAGAGAATCTTGTTGACATGACAAACACGCACACCCGGAAGTAGAGTATTTCCTTTTCACCCATTCATAGGCTGCAACGCACTTTTAGTGGGCGTCGGTTTTGTTGACGTTCTTGGGGTATTCACATACGAAGTACTTCAGGAAATGACCTACCCGCAGACTGTTCGCCGTCGTTCACTAAACGCTACGTTTTAGTCGCAGACGCGCTACGCAACGTAGTAACTGTCACTCACAGGGCATTTAAATGGCCATACTACAGATCCCTTGTCTTTATAGCGCGTTCATAACACTGTTACATGTTTATTTTCTCTCTGAGGACTTGGACATTCGTGTTTTTTTTAGTAGGGGTACATTTTAAAGTTCGTTTCCTGGGCTAACCTCCATTCGACTACTCAAAATGAGCGACGAGGACGAGTTTATGCAGAAAGCCCGAACTGGGTTTGAGGATCTGTGTCGAGCTTTGAATATGGACGAGGAGGCGAGCTGTGAGGCATGGAAGAGCTACGAGAACATCAGCAGGAACTACACTCTGGAGGTAGACCTTTATGTCCGATATATCTACTGGTATATCTACTGGTATATGCTGTTGTTTACCGGTTTCTGCGTTCGCATTCAGCGTGGACCTACGTGCCTATTTTAGACATTCACTAAACTGTTACAGTGTGATGGGGTAACTGTTACAGTGTACACCTTAGCAGTGACATTCAGTAACACATTCACTAACTGTTACAGTGTACACTTTTACAGTGACATTCACTAACTGTTAACTGTTACAGTGTGTTACTCTCTTCAGAAATAATTGGCGATATTGAATTCCATTCAGCATTTTGTTAAAGCATTGGAACTTCCTTGTGAAGTGTAGATATTCAGACGTCTCACTATATGCACTTCTCGATTAGGTTTTCCAGTGCAATGCGGTTATATTCTTACGTTACAACTGTATAATAACAGCACTGATCCAGTACCAGCTAGCTGTTCTATTATACATATTATTATAATCATTATTTGCAACACGCATGAATAAACGCGTTTAGAAATGCGGCTCAGGGACTTAACACAGTTAAGAAAACATTGTAAACAAATGATAAATGTAAACGATGAGATTAGACCACTAGAGGGGAGAATTTCCAAAATGGTTGATTACCCTGGTGACACATGATGCCCCACCTCCCAATAAAGTGTTTGACACTGTCCATCTGTGTTTGTCTGTCTGTGCTTTTCTGTCCTTCCCTCCTTCTTTCCTTATTTTACCTCCTCACCCACGACAACCTCACCCAACCAGGGGAGTGAGTTACACTGGTTGGCATGTGCCCTCTACGTGGCCTGTAGGTCTTCTGTGCCAACTGTGAGTAAAGGCACTGCTGAGGGCAACTATGTCTCCCTGACCAGGATCCTACGCTGCTCAGAACAAAGGTAGGTCAACATGCAACATAGCTGGCGTCCACCCCTTCCCCTAGTTATACCAGAAATAGTACCAACCTTTCAATGGTGAGTTATGGTTGTCTCTCTTTCTTGATGCTATCTGGTGCGATAGGCAGGGGATTTACAGTGTAATTCCTTGCCTACTCACTGTTGTGAGTTGCTGTACAAAAGTTTCCCCCCGTCTGCAAAGCAATGGAGGACCCTGTCATGCCCTTTGTCTCAGAAGCTGATTTACTGCAACACACTCCACAGTCTCCTGGACCAGTTTACCACCAGCCTGTTAGAGTGACAATTTAACCGTGCCTGATAAATGAGTTAGTTAGTAAAGTTTAATAAAACATACACATACAAAACGCAAAAAGAGAACAAACATTGGGACCAGACTTTGAACAATAGAATTGAGGGCATTTGAAAATAGAGATGTTTTTAGACCTTATCTCTCTCTCTCTCTCTCTCTCTCTCTCTCTCTCTCTCTCTCTCTCTCTCTCTCTCTCACTCTCTCGCTCTCTCTCCCAGCCTGGTGGAGTTCTTCAGTAAGATGAAGAAGTGGCAGGACATGGCCAGTGTGCCCCAGGACTTTCGCCAGAGCACCGAGAAGCTGGAGCGCAATTTCACCGTGTCGGCAGTCATCTTCAAGAAGTACGTTCCCATCTTCAGGTCCATCTTCAAGGCCCCGCCCGAAGAGCCGCCCCGAGTTCACCGCAGCCGCAAACAGAGGTAGGGGAGACGACCACATAACCACGGTGAAAGGAATACACACCTCACAATGACAAATGCATCGCCCCTCGCCCCTCACAAGATAAAGAGAGACGATTGTTACTCTTGTGCTGAAGTGTTTTGTTTTTCAATACACTAGAGACATTTCACTAAATCTAAACTTCTTTCTAAATGACCATGGACATCCATGCGTGCTGTCTTGGAGGTATCACAAATTAATATTTGGTTCTATAAAAAGTTAGATAAATATAGTAAATTGGCCTTAAAAAACAAATATTACAATTTCTTGTCATTTTCTTATGTGGCCTGTTGAATAGCCAAGACATACATACCTGAAATGACGTGTAAATACAGAAAAGGGATACTACACTGCAGGAAAACCCCCAGGCTGTCCCATCTTAATAGTCTTTTCAGTGCCCTTGCCAACCAGCAAAGACATGTAACGCATTCATGTGACACAAGCTTTTGTCAAAGCACGAGACATTTGGTTAATTATGGGATTATGGGTATTGGATTCAACCAGAGAACATTGGGGTCATGCATTTAGGAATGAATGCTTAATCTTCTTTCCCTCCTCAGACGACATCCATGCACTGTCTCCGAGGTGTTCAACTTCTGCTGGATTCTATTTATCCATGCGAAAGGTAACCATGAAGAGACTCACCAACCAGAGAAGCACCAGTTGTAGTTACATGTACACTAGTGTTAAACATGGCAGTTAACAGGACATACCTGCTGCAGGTATGTCCTGCAGCAGGTAGAATATGAATGCTCATATACTGAACCTATAAAATAGTACAGAATCTCCTTGTCAATCTCAGTAGGGGGAATCTGACTATTTCTTCATGTTGTTTTTATATACAATTATTTTGACTCAATTTATATTTGTATTATGTTCCCTTATTTGGGACATTATTAAACCCTTTGCGGGCCTATTTAGAACTCAAAAATGATAGTGCTATTATATATATATAATTATAATGTTATAAAATGAGGGATATTCAATCTATCCTACAAAAGAAAAATAGAATTGAGCCAAAGTAAGGCACCCATGTTTAGCCACTCAAGTGAACCACCCAAGCAAGCCCACCAGAACATCAGAGTATAGTGAATTGAGAACCGAAGCGATGTTCTGGAAAAAACTGGCAGTGGGCCAGCAGTGCTGCTAAGCACCAACGGAGCCACGGATTAGATTAGTGCGGAGGGTCACAGTGTCTGGTGGGGCCGGGGTGGAGTGTGTGAACAATAGATTTTAATGTGAGGACATGTTCAGGCTTGTTGGCACCAGCTGGACATGGTCCAGTCAATCATTGTAGCCATGTCAACACAGACGTTTATATTAGTTTAACAAAGGAAGTTAAACTTACGTACGTAAAACGACGCTCGGCTAAAAAAAACGACGCTTGGCTTTGAAATTTGTTTTAAGTGCCTTGTTCATATGGGCACACCCATCTTCAGTCTTGAGGTTTACACTGGTTAACGATTAGGTCTGTTTCATAGTGGCTGCTTGGCTATCATTGTATTGTTTCCACCTCAGGTCACAGAAATCCCCACATTGGTTAGAATCTGGGCAAATATTTGTAATGAAACATGTCTGTGCTTGCCTGTTCTTCAGTCCTAGGGTTCTAATAGAGGTGAGGTTAAAAAGAAAGGGAAGCCTTTCACTGTTATTTAGTAACCTAACTAACCTTTAACCTTATTTACTATTATTATCTCTTCACTATGGATACCATAGACAAACACACCTTAAAAGGAAGGAATGTAACTTTAATTCTTATTCATATATTTTTTATTCTTTCTTTCTTTTGCTTGACCTCTCTCCTCCTCTTCTTCCCTCATCCCGGTCTGCAGGTAACTTCCCGATGATCAGTGACGACCTGGTCAACTCCTACCACCTGCTGCTGTGTGCGCTGGACCTGGTCTTCACCAATGCTCTGCTCTGCAACGCCCGGAAAGACCTGCTCAACCCAGACTTCAGAGGTATCCTGAACCACGCTCTCTGTTCTTATGTGCTTCTCTAAAGCCAGAGTGGGGCTTCTAAAACAATTCTTAATGCAAATATTTATATCATAAGAGTGTAACAATAAATATTGTTACAATCAATATAACATAATATATAACATATAATATATGTGTTTGCAATCAATATAACGCAAACACATTCCCCCAACCAAGAGCTATGAAAGTGTAATGACATTTTCATTAGAAAAAAAAGAGTTGGCCTGAGTTTGACAACCTCAGGCCACATCATGTGACCTCTTTGCCGCGTTTCATCCTCTGTCTTCCTAGACTATCGATGTCTGACAGAAGTTCAGGACTTTTATTTTTTTATTCATCTACAGTAGGATTGGGTAAACTATACTCCAGCTCAGACATGGGCAACATAGAAGAAGCCCACAGAGAAGACTGTTGGGAAAATCAGTCTGTCTAGTTACTTGACCAGAGAAAATGAGACGGAGAGGTAATAAAGTCTGTCAGCACGAGGGCCTCGGATTTATTAAGTAAAGTGGTAAAAGTGATACAGGTTCATAAAGCGTGAGAGATCGAATATTTCTAAGTCTCTATCAGCGCTGAGGTCGTCTGGAGCTTCGCCTCCGTGGAAGTTCTGCTTCAGAAGAGCATGAGGTGTTCTGTGTGGTACAGTCTTATGCTGTATTTTCCCTCCTAACGAGGTGTGTGTGCGTTTGGGTTGGTGTGTGTGTTTTTTGAATGTTATCAGCGCTGGCGGGGGGGTTACCTGGATCCAGCTCCCGGTTCAGCTCCCTATCCTTGAGAAAGGTGGGAGGCTGCGGTTGGACTATGTGTTAATGACTGTGGTCCAACGGTGGGATTTCTAACCGTCTTCTGGGTTGACTGGATCTTATGGGTCATGACATAAAAGTTGAAAGGCGTACTACACACCTGTTCTTGCGAATGTGTGGTGCATTGTCTGAGTTTCTTGCATCTCTCCATGTTGGGACATCCGGCCTCCGGCTCAGGCCTTGACCTGAAGAATAGCTGGTTATGTGTGTGTTAGTTTAGAACACGGGTTAACTATATTCGTAATGTACGTATCATCTGGTGTGTTCATAACGTACATATCATGTGGTGTGCTCATTGGGCTGTTTTGCCCATCAAGACGGCTGGCCAAATTAATTTATAGTCAATCCGGTGATCACAAATCAGTATTAGGGATGCCAGAAATACCAATTAACTCTATTAGAATACACGCTTTAAAATTCAACAAAGGCTTGTGTACCTTTGCAGGTGTATTTTTTTGCTTTGAAAAAAGTCTGCACCAATATTTTGCACCAATATACAAATATGGAAAGACAGTTGGATCTTTATTATAATCTTTATTATATCGTTACACTCACACCGGAGCTCCATTGACCACGCAGTTCTTTACCTGCTGATTAATGTTGACATTGTAATCCATTTTGAATCATATCTTGGTTGATTGCACCCAGCCAAAGGTTAGTGGTGGTGCCATCCTCTTCCCCCCATAGACCTGCCCCTGCGTCATAAGCATGGAGGGAACCTGGCTGCAGTATATTTTGCACCACAGTTTACTTTACAGGCAGCTTCCTCTATGTGGGAAAACTCCATGTCAACACCACATGTGTAGAACCACTTATAAAGGGGAAGGCTGTGAGCCCTGATAATGATGCAAGTCTGATCTCCTCCCCCCCCCCCCCCCCCCCCCCCACACACACACACACACACACACACACACACACACACACACATCTTATCACCTCCACCAGTCTGCTTACTGTCTGAGAAGAAATACAGTACTTGTTACACCTCAGGAACTTCAGCTGAAAGGTTAAGTTTAGGGTCATTATGAACACTCTCACAGTGCAACAATGCAGCTTTGTTATACAACCCATATTTCATTGTAATACATTTTCCCCTACTTCACTCCCTTCAAGTTGATTAATGAGCCAATGTATCAATTTTATGATGAAGCAAGATCATCCAGATATCTATCCCCCCCATGTCTCCCTTTTTATCTCCCCCCTCTGCTCGTGTGTGTGTGTATGTGTGTGTGTGTGTGTGTGTGTCTCTCTCTCTCTCTCTCTCTCTCTCTCTCTCTCTCTCTCTCTCTCTCTCTCTCTCTCTCTCTCTCTCTCTCTCTCTCTCTCTCTCTCTCTCTCTCTCTCTCTCTCTCTCTCTCTCTCTCTCTCTCTCTCTCTCCCTCCCTCCCTTCCTCCCTCTCTGGGCTCCAGGCCTTCCAGAGGAGTTTGGCAGTAAGGACTACCGGCCGGCCCCGGGGTCCTACTGCCTACTGGGGAAGCTGTGTGAGCTCAACGACGGCCTGGTCCTGGAGGCCAAGGGAGTCAAAGAGCACTTCTGGAAGCCCTTCATCAAGATGCTCTTCCACAAGAGGGTACACACACACACACATACACACACACACACACACACATACACGATGGATGGGTTTGAGGAAGACGTTTTGAATGTATACGTGTGTGTGTTCTACAGATCCTGAAAGGCAGAGAGGACTCCTTGACTGGTTTCCTTGACCCCATGAACTTCGGAGAAAGTTTGTACGTTTGTCCCTCGCCAGTCTTAAGCTCTTCTGCTGCTCTACTCTACTGCTCTATTCTGTTATTCTTTACTCAATTTTACTCTACTCCACTCTATTGTACCCTTCTGTATTCTATTCTACTTTACTGTTATCTATTCTACTAGAATCTACCCTATTCTGTTATACACTACTAAATTATGCTCTACTCAATTCTACTAGTCTAGTAAGTCTAGACTATATAAAGTCTAATGGTTCAACTAATTATATTAGTTGAGCTCTACTCTACTTTGTCTCAATCTCTGTACTTGCCGTCTTTATTCTGTACTCCTAATTGTTCAAGCATATTATAGCATACTCACATTAGATATTATAGCACACCACAGCATAACATGACCTGTCTGTACAGCGGTCTACGAAGCATGATAACATAACACCTAGCACAGCATATCGTGACATGAGTGTGTTCTCCAGTGCGTCTCTGAGCCGGGTGTATGAGGAGCACGTCCTGGCCACCGGCAGCCTGGACGAGAGGATCTTCACCGGGGAGGGGGCCAACGAGGACATCGGCACCCCAGCACCGTGCCTCAGCGACGGGCCGGAGAACCAGGACAGCGCCGCCTATAGGCTGCACGCTAGCCTCACCGTAAGGAATCACAATCACACACACACACACAAACACACACACACACACAAGTAAACCAAGTTTCCCTTTGGGATAATAATAAACCTACTACTACTACTACTACTACACACGCATACACACATAGTTCAGCTTGACATTTAGTTGCTTGTTGCTCTTGATTTAATTTCTATGATCATGGATTTAATTTCTCATCCATGTTTTTGTGCTAGGGAGATTCATTTTTCATTTTCCTTTTCATATGGGCTAGGATTTCTGAGCTAAAGAGAGGCAGGAGAGGAGAGTGTAGTGGCTAGTTAGATCCAATCCCTGCCAAAATATACTCTGTATATAATATATAAAATATATGTATAAAATATAACCCCTACCTGCTCCTTATTGACGTGTATCTGAATGGAATTGCGGTTAAAAACAAGCAGTTCTAACTTCCCAATAAGAGACTGCACTCCTTGCATTCCTTGCACCCACCGTTCCTCTGTCTGTGCTCAGGCCACGGCCCTGAAGGTCTCCACACCGCTGTCCAGCAGGAAGTACCCCCCAGACCCCCGCCTGTCCTCTCCTGTGTCCTCAGCCATCCAGAGTGTGGGCCGGCTCCACAGCCTGCTGACAGGGGCCACACAGGGGCCCAGCACCAAACTCACCCAGATCCTCAGGTAACACCCAGGGGACTGTGTGTGTGTGTGTGTGTGTGTGTGTGTGTGTGTGTGTGTGTGTGTGTGTGTGTGTGTGTTTGAGTATCAACCTGTGTCTCTGTACACTCCGCAGAGCCTGTGCTAGGGACCCCAGTGATGTCATCAGTACGAGACTGAAGGAGATGTTCCAGACCTTCTGCCAACACTATGAGGACCAGAGCCAAGAGGGCCAGGGGATGGGGAAAGGTGAGCACGCACGCACGCACTTGTTTTAATATGTAATATTGCTTTACCATACATTACCATACAGTGAACCCCTGAATCGGGTTGATTCCGGCCATTTGATTTAGGAGGAGAAATTTGGGAGAACAGATATGAATGCCACAATCAAATACCTTGTGTAGTGAGGACAGTATAATTTAAGCATGATTGAGAGCAAGAGTGAGAAATGCTGAGTGGGATTGGGGGTCTGCTTCTCTCTGAAGACGTGGCTGTGAAGTTCTTCCGGCTGGGGGAGGCGCTGTACTACAAGATGTTGGAGGCCATCGTGGAGAGGGAGAAGGTGATCCTGGGAGAGGCCGACCTCTCTGTGAGTACGCCCCACATGCACCAAGCAGCTAAGCACACACTGATGTGATGTGTTTTATCACAAACCTTCCAATCTCACACCGGGCTAATCTGAGTGATGCAAAAAAAGATCAAACTATTGTAATTTAAAACACAGTCACATTACTCTAAATTTGTTTTTATTTTTCCAAATTGTAATCTTTAATTCATACCGTCCATGTGCGTTACACGCACACCGAGGATCCACTGTCCATGCAGTTGTTACCAGCGTTGCACTGTTGTATAGTGGGATACACTGCTTTTTTTAAAAGTGAAATAGAGAGGAAGGTATGGGGCACGCTCTACCCTGGGAGCCCCTGCAGGATACCCTTCCAAACAGATATTTTAATGTTGTTTATGTCTAAATATTGGACAAACATTAGCCTGTTTAATTGAATACACATTTGCAGCCCTATTCAATGTTTATCGTTCTTGTGTGTGTTTGTGTGTGTGTGTGTGTGTGTGTGTGTGTGACAGGGCATCCTAGAGCAGGATATCTTCCATGGTTCTCTGATGGCCTGTTGTCTGGAGATCGTCATCTTCTCCTACAGACCTCCGGGAGACTTCCCCAACATCCTCAATATCTTCAAGATCCCAGCCTACCACTTTTATAAGGTACCCTACACACACACACACACTCATTGATACCATTGCTATGCTTGACCCCTGGCAAAGTGATCCCCACTGGGATCGCTAGGTAACAACGCAACACTCATAGATGTTAAGTCTTCATTCTTTCTAGGTGATCGAGGTCATGGTGCGGGCCGAGCAGGGCTTGTTCCGCGAGGTGGTGAAGCACCTGAACCACGTTGAGGAGCAGGTGGTGGAGAGGCTGGCCTGGGACTCCCGTTCCCCTCTCTGGGACTCTCTCCGCAATGCTAAGGACAAGGTCCCCACCTGCCAGGAGGTACACTAGCAGCCTCCCTCACCCACTCACATACACACTCACTCACTCACAAATATGATCTACTAAGGGACTTCTATGGACTGCATTTGTTGATTAGAAATATAAAAAATATATTTGTACACCTACATTATTTTATGTAGTTATTATAACTATATTATATGACCTCATGCATAACAGCAGAATTATATATATTTTTGGCTTCTGGAATCAGGAAATGAATACATTTAACCAAGAAACAATCAATAATGAGCACCATTGGTGGTAAAATAAATCATGCAATTGCTGAATTCAAGTCATGTAATAGAAAGCCAACTGTGCTCAGTCACTCACTCTGGTGTAACTCGGTCCGATCCCTTAGTGTATTTTTGGTGTGCCGTCTCAGCAGAGGGACGTATCGTGTTCATAAACAGGTCTACTGAGCCTTTAAGTGGAGCTACTGTGTGTTTTAGGTGATGCCCCCCCGCTACCTTGAGGAGAGCGAGGCAGCGGACAGCAGGTCCAACAGTTCGCCAATCACCCCCGTCACCCGTGGCCCCGACCTCAGCGCCAACAGCACCCTCAAAGGTGGGTGTCACAAATCCACCATCCTACGCAGGTGCACGCATTTGAGTAACTGTTGTTGGACCTATAACGCGACAGACACAGACAGTAGGATAGGATGGGCACTGATGCATGACGCTGTCCCCACCTCCAGGTGTGTCCCCCTCTCCCACCGGCCTGCTGGACAGGTACAACTCCCCCCCCAGCGCCGTGGCCCCCCATCGTCGCCGCCTGTTTGTGGACACGACGGAGGCCCAGCCCACCTTAGTCACGGTGCAGATACCCCTGCAAGGTGAGACCAAGGTTTTACCTCTGAACACAACCCCACCCCCCCGCGGCTCTGGGTTAAATATAGTCCATTGTTCAGATTGACCAATGGAAACATGGTCATCATTGTGACCTTTGACCCCTGCAGGGATCACGTTCTTCCCGCTCCAGATGATCCCGGGCCAGGGATCGACGACACTGCATCCCATCTCGGCCCAAGCTCTGACGGGGACCCTCAGTGGCCAATCACCAGCCCCCAAAACGCCAAGCAAGCCGACCAGTGTGCCACTGAGGAAAGGCTCTCTGTCGCTGTTCTTCAGGAAGGTTAGTGTCCGTAAACCTGTCACCATAGAGACCATCATCACGATTTCCACAAGCGGTTAAACAAATCTTCGCTATAACTGAGATTACTTCATCCATCATGACGGAAGATGTCATGATATCATGCAACTTGTTGAGACTCAACTTGTCGGTTAGGTCCTAGTGTTTCAGCAGGCGTAAAATTCAAAGTCATTATATGGTAGACATTTTCTATAATTAAAATTTCTATATTTCTTCACATGACTTTTCTTTGAGTCTTCTATAAGGTGTTTGATGACTCTATAAACAGCCTTTTTTACAGCAGTCCCTTCCTCATTCTTCTTCTCCTCATCTTGCACATCATCAGTATTATTTGAGTCAACTTCTCACCAGTAGCCCCAATCTACCGGCCTGTACCGAAACCATTCACTCATAGTAGCATCTAGTGACCCCTCCTCCCCCTCGTCCTGCAGGTGTATCACCTGGCCAGCCTGCGGCTCAGAGACCTGTGTTCCCAGCTGGACATCTCTCGCGAGCTGCGGCAGAAGATCTGGGCGTGCTTCGAGTACTCGCTGGTCCACTGCACGGAGCTCCTGATGGACCGCCACCTCGACCAGCTGCTCATGTGCGCCGTCTATGTCATGGCCAAGGTATGTCTGTCTGCTCTTCTGTCTCCCTGTCTTTGGTGTAGTTCCGCATGTGTACTGTCACTGTGTGGTTGAATTGGGTCGTACACGGGGTGGATGGAAATACTGGTGTGGTGCCGATTTAAGTGAACCTAGAACTGCTTCTCTACAGGTCACCAAAGAGGACAGATCTTTCCAGAACATCATGAAGTGCTACAGGACCCAGCCGCAAGCCAGCAGCACCGTAAGGCCGATTCATCTCCTCTACAGCCCCACTAAGGCCTAATGTTTTTCCTTTTATCTGAGCTTTTCTTAAAAGAAATACATTTTTTTATACAAGCTTTTAATTACATTTATAAAACGGGTGGCTTAAATCAAGCGATCTGATTGGTTCCCAACTGTTGTATATTGAGCGTATACACACAGCTATGACGCCCGTTCAGTTTACGGAGTTCAGTATCACTCCGCGCCTAACTTGAACTGTTGTTTATTTATATATAAAAGCAATAGCATAGTTCACTGAAGCCTAAAAAACATGTTGATTGATGGAGAGGGTGGAAATGTTGTAAAGCAATAGGCACACGGTGAGTGAACTCGATAGTAGGCTAAATTGCCGGCGAACCAAGCTACCGTCTTTAGCCTAGCCTTCTCTCTGAAGGACGCTATAGTGTGTTGCATAGCAACCGCCGTACACTTTGCCGGCAGCCAGGAGGGACTACTTTTTTGTATCCGTTAAAAAAATGCTTTTCCGAATTTCTAGCTTTTTCAAAATTCAGTGGTATACGGTCATTATACCACAGTTAAGGGGCGTTGTCCGTCCTGACGCGCAGCGGAGGGACGGCGACCCCCTTAACTGTGGTACACAGCCTGTCGTGATCTATTGCTTAATTATACATTTTCTTATCCAGTCAATACATCCCTTGAGCAAAAGCTTAATCCAAATTAGGGGTGGCCTCAACTAAGATTCTGCATAGTGGAATCTGATTCATCAGGCCAGACCTACCTTGACTGATCGTCTAATTATATGATATATATTCTTTACATATGCGGCTCAATGATGCCTGATTTTTAAGTACTATTGCCTGGTTGAAATACTTCCTTATCAGGGTTTCCCACACCTGTATAAAGGCACGGTGCAGCGCCTCCGTTAAATGACAGACCACCATTGCATATAAATTAACTTCATAGTATGAAGACAATGTGAGCGCATTCATGTCAGCATCTTTATTAAATTTGACACAAAATAAAGGCTACTATTGTCCTTTTATACTATAATATAAACCAATATAATGTACCGCCATTATTAAAATACATCTATGATATAAAACAGTTGCAAGTCTTGGATGAGACGTGAGCTTCATTCTGTCTGATTACACACGGTATTCACATTCACATTCACACTCTTCATGACAAAACCTGCATCGATAAAGAGACTGTGAACAGCAAAAATGCTTCCGCTTTCACAAGTGGAGTGGTCTGACATGAGAGCTTGTGTTTTCTGTGTGGTGGTTTCCCTTTGGCTCCCTCTGGGTGTCTAATCAGGAGCAACCACAACGTGAATACAATTAATACTCATATATTTATATACATAATATAATACTGTTTATTATATAACCAAAGTGAACGCAGCACTGTCTGGGACCATGTTAACAGAAGGCCTGTGTGTGTGACACAGAGTGATAATGTTGACTGTATGTCGCTGACACTACTTTACTGTGTGCCTCTCAGGTCTACAGGAGTGTCTTGATCTCAGAGAGCCGGAGGAACCTTTCAGATGGAAACAAAGTCAGCAAGCTGAAGTCCCCTGGCAACAAAAACCAAGAGCAGGGTAAGGTGGTCAACATAACAATAGACAACGAACCAGGAGTGGAACACAAAATTGCAGTACGCCTATCATACGGATGAAGCAGGTATTTTCTTTTTGCCCGTCACTGACACTGTTTTCCCTCCTCCATCCGCCCCCTACAGGTGGCACTCTGAGCACCTCCTCCTCCACCTCCTCCTCCTCCTCCTCGTCTCTGATGGACCAGGAGGAGCGGGGGGACCTGATCCGCTTCTACAACCAGGTCTACATCACGCCCATGCGGCCCTTTGCTGTGCGATACTCCCTGAGCTCTCTCTCGGCAGGGGTAAGACTCCTTAGGGGATGGGTGTATATGTCTGGGGGTGGCATAGTTGAGGGGGTCTTAGGGTAGGGGGGTAGGTATTCATCCAAGGACCTTTAAGACTAGGTATTAGATTAAAAATTTGAGCCAGGCTTGAGTATTCATATTAATAATCTTGCCATTTTGTTATTTGTGTGTGTGTGTGTGTGTGTGTGTATGTGTGTCCCAGGCGGAGTCCCCCCCCCTGTGTCCGTACCCCAGCGTGCGGTGCGGTGCGGCGCGCCGGGTGCAGCTGTCCAGTAAACACTGCGTCTATGTATCGCCGCACGGGACCAGCGCCCCCGCCACGCCCTCCCCCCGCCACAACATATACTACTACATCAGCAACAGCCCGTCAGATGTGAGACACACACACACACACACACACACACAGACACACACACACACACACGCACACACACACACACTGATGTACTGATGCACTGATGCACTCATGCACATATGGAGTCATTCACCCTCTCTCTCTCTCACTCACTCACTCACTCACTGACACAGACAGACACATACATGAGTATAAAATCTAAGTTAACAATACATGTAACATGCAGACAAAAACATGAGTTTATAATACAATGCTATTATATTTCCATCCATAATTAAATGTATGATACAGAGCCCGATATTTGTGTCCTCCATCGCCCCCCTGCAGCGCCTCCGGGAGATCAACAGCATGATCCGCACGGGGCAGAGTCCCAGCAGGAAGCACAGCCTGCCCCTGGAGGAGGAGCCAGAGGCCAAGAAGGCGTGTCCAGAGAACCAATCGGCACTGCTCCGCAGGCTGCAGGACGTGGCCAACGACCGTAGCTCCTCCCACTGAGACCCGCCTCTCCCCTCTTGTCATTAACATTTTTTTGAACAAAGCTGTATCAAGTCGTAGGCCGGCGTCTGGAGAGCAGACACCTCAACTGGCTGAGCCAAACAAAGAAACCATATTCGTTCTCCTCCTCGTATGGTCAGATGGAGCTAGAGAAAGCAAATGGGTTTCTCTTTTTATTCCTGTCCTCTTGATGACTACACCTCCATGCACAACTCTCAAGGGCCAGGCTGAGAGGAGGGCATGCACTTCACCGTTCACCCCATCTGCCCTCACGCAATCTCCGTTCTCTTGCTTCCTGTGAGCTGTGCACGCCAGTCAACAGGCCCGTGAGCGAGAAGAATATGAACATAACAGGAAGAACAACAACGAAGACAATGAAAAATAAATAATTTGACTAAGAAATAAAATTTAACAGAATGGATATTCCTCTCTCGCCTCTCAGCACTAAACCCATGTAACCGAAACGGAATCTCTCCCTCTGAAGCATGCTGGGAAGTCCCGCCCCTCTTGCCAATAAACGCATATTAGAAGCCCGTCGTTCCAGGTGTTCGTCAGGAGACGAGGAGGACTGGGAAAGAGGCTTCGCTGTTGTCTTAAGGTCGCATTATGCTTGAACATCTGGTGCTTTCATACTACGTTTTCAAATTAAGAAATATGCATATTTACATATATATTTTATGAAAGGAAAATGTATTGATAGATGAGCTAAAAAGTGTATATAGTCTGTTTTTAATATGATATTGTAAATGCAGATCTTGGTAGTTGCTCTTTATTAAGTTAACTGTTTAATAATTTGTACCTTTTTTTTTTTCCTATTCCCTATCCACGATGTCTGTTTGCATCTAAAGCTTTACTGTCTCTTTGGCCCTCAACAATTTGCCA
The DNA here is from genome assembly GCF_964030765.1 of Micromesistius poutassou. Taxonomy (NCBI): domain Eukaryota; kingdom Metazoa; phylum Chordata; class Actinopteri; order Gadiformes; family Gadidae; genus Micromesistius; species Micromesistius poutassou. The sequence continues at coordinate 11,110,672 of NC_140283.1, read as the reverse complement.
AGTAAGCCTACTCTTACAGCAGTAAGCAGCTTAGCAAAGCAGCCTAATACATCAACACTAGCACTCTTTTGACCCTGTACATTTTTATTTACATTTTTTAAGTATGTTGTTTGCAGATGTGGATTTTATTCGGGGTTCATACAGAAGAAACTCCTGCTTGTTTAGGATGGTTCTTCACCAGCTGTGCTATCTTACACTCCTGTGAGATGGTTATGCTAGAAGAATTAAGCTTGAGTTTAAACCATATTATAGCAATGTACACGCCACCAAGGTGGCTGCCACACTCCACCAAGGTGGCTTTTCTGGGCTCCTCCAAACACAGGACGCAGGGTGGTGATGTTGAAGCCGGTTTGTTGTAAGGTTTGTAGATAATGATACAGGGCCTTGTGCATAGCAAGGGCCCTTAATAACTCACACACAAACACACACTGTTGACTTAAAGAGACTAACAACTGTAGGCCAATTCATACATAGTTGTCATCGTTGATAAGGTTTAGATGTCTTTAATTACGTGGATCTTCTTGCAAATAATTTTATACAACATTTGATCACACATTTTTTACGAACTAAAGGCCTCCAGTTCCTTGTAAGAGATAGTTATTGTTATAGGTGCTGGATTCACCCCAAGATTTGAACTTAGTTGTGATCGGTTAGTATCTAATCTAATCTAATAAGATTACATTACATAAAAGGTCACACAAATACATTATATTACACTAAATCTATTTGAATAAATTCTAACAAATTCAAAGCGTTGATGCACACAACACTGACTTGATTCTTAAGAATCTCGATTACTGTCAGTGTCTACCTAGGTTAAGTTGGATTTAATACTGAAGAGTTGGACTACAGTTTCTCTGAATCTGGGGCTTGTTCTGCCCCTGAAGTCTATCAGCAGCAAGGCCCCCAGGGGGCCCAGGATGTTTGCATGCCACAAGGAAGCATTATATGTTATGATGATAGTGTTGAAGGGGTGAGTCACAGGATGTGTGAGAGAGAGAAATAGAGAGATGGGTAGAAGAGTGAGAGAGGGAGAGAGAGAGAAATAGTGAGAAGGCAGAGACGGGCAGATTGATATGTATTGTGTATTGGAGCCCACAAATGAATCAGCCATGAATCAAAGGATGTGGCGGAGAGAATTTGTCATGTTCACTGAACTTCAAAGAGCAGGGAGCATAACAACAGCACTCCTCCACAGCAGCACTCACAGGTGATCTGAGGCATGCTGAACAATGGCACGCTGCGGTCGCTGACCAAATCTTTTCTTTTCTGAACATCTAATAAAATGTTTTATATTCATATGTGATCAGCCAAAATCAGACACATTTCAGCTCAGTGAAAGTTTGTTATAAGCTACATGACATTGGTCAAATAAAATGTTCCATACGAGGAACAGTTATATTACAATGGTTGTGGTATTACATGTGAGATCATGTTGAAATGAATATATGATAAATGTTCGAAGCTTAATGCTGATTTAGGATCTGTCCTACTAAAGCTTGAAGTAGGATAATTAATATGTTGGGTATTCACACAGTGGGGAATTTGGATATAGGCTGTATTTGTACTGTAAAGACAGAGAGTCATACATGCGTCCATCAAAAAGAAATGTCAACAAGAGAGACATACAACTCCCAAAATGTTCCTGTTATTTTATAAACCTAAACCTAATCAGAATACCTTCACTCATAGCCTTGGCTATATATTCAACCTAGAGGGGGTAAATCATTCATTATATCAACCAACATTGGTATTTTATAAGAATTTAGACCGGAGGGTTTTTTTTTACATAGGCCTACCGAACGGGACGAGCCATATCATGACATGACACACACACACACACACACACACACACACACACGCACACGCACACGCACACACGCTGTCATCTCTGCTCATGTGTCTCTCGCTCTCAGTACGAGGAGAGCGAGAGCCAGAGTGCTGGAAGCATGTCGCGCAGGAAACAAGCGAAACCGCAACACGTGCGGCGCAATGCCTTGTGTATGGAGGAGGAATGCATGGGTGAGTTATGAATTCGATGTTGTTGACGTTATGTTTTTTATTGTATAGCCATGCGAATAGCGCTTCTCCGAGAGACGTTGTAAAACTCAAAGTCAGATGCAAACTAACTTTTTTTTTCTCTTGGCGACCCCTCTACTTAATAATCTAGTGTTATTGTTTGTTATAGAAACGACAATGGCATATTATAATTGATCACTTTCTTAATTATAGTTAGAATTTCTTTCAATTCAATCGGCAGTTTTTAGTCATTTTGTCAGATGCATGCAGAAAGAATTAAAAATGGATGTGAACGAATGAAGTCAGATTCAGAAAGCCATGGTGATTTTCCTTGGCCGAATACAAAATCTCACAATTTTGTGATTAAAAGAACTGTCATTGGTCTATTATTATTTTAAACTAGCTTTTGCTTAGCGTGATGACACGCATGACAGCTCTTGTCCTGTTGCCACTCTCAATCCTCTTCAATCTCTCAAACGTTCTCCCTGTCGTTTGTGATTGCTATACATGTACTACTTATAGCTTATGTCTCATTAAGCCATGTACCTTCAACATGTATTCATTATTGTTCTTGTATTTAAAGATGATGGTGACCACAACACCGGTTTGGAGACTGCACATCAAAATGTCCCTGGTCCTTTTGTCTGCGACCAGTGCTGTGAAGAATTCAGCACTCTATCGGACCTGAAACACCATCAGAGGTTCTGCTCTTCACATCCTCAGTTTCTTGTTCTACAAGAACACAGGCCAACGGATCCAACAAAAGATGACCCTGTTCACTGTATGCCCAACACCACAGTCAGGGTGCTGGAAGAGTGTGTGAATACCTTTGAGATGGAAGACCCCATCCCTCAATGTTCTCCAGCACAGGGGACAGAGGACAACATGACATTTGAGAATTGTTGTAGATCTACAAGTAGTAATTACAGTGTGGAGAGGGCGTATAACACTAGCAGTAGCCATGCTAGCAGTGGGGAACCACAGAAGACAGACATTCCCTTGAGCCCATCAGCTTTGACACCAGCATTACCGCAACCTGGGAGCTCCTTGCCACCGGAGCACTGTTCATGGAGAAACAACACTAGCGTGACCATTGAACATCTACAGAGCACGAAGGTGGCTGTGGCCCAGTTTTCCCAGCAGAGACAAGAGGATGATTGCCATATAGGAACTGGTACAACCACCGTCTCTTCTCTGATGGAGCAGATCCTGGCTCTACAGTTTCAGCAGGTCCGCCAGCTACAACTAACAAATCAGATTTGTCACCAAGTTTTTTTGTTTGCCTCTGAGAAAGCGAAGATACCGCAGTCTCCTGTAAGCTGTGATCAGGAACCCTCTTCATCAAAGTCCGCCGCTCCACTCATTGACCTTTGTTATAACCTTTCTCAGCAGCTTGCAGTGGCTGCCCGTACAGCGCAGTGCTTAGCTACCCAGTTTGGTAACATTACTGGATATGAGAAATTAACATCAACCCAGCAGCAAAGTCTAGGCAGTGAAAGTGTACTGTTCCATTCTGACACCTTACAAAGTCTTAGAAAGCTAGTGACTTTGAGATTTCAAAAACGGTTTTCCAAAGCTGAATACATGCACCCTGGTAGTCTCAATCCAAAATGTAATGATTTAACTTGTACAAAAGGACCATCTTTGAAATTCAGCAAAAATAGCCTAGTTAATAAAACCTCAAATAGTTTACATTTCACTGGATCTAACAGTCAATTGCAGATTAATTGTAATCCTGTGATAAATATTGTGACTTCCTTGGCTGAACAGAAGAATCAGAAATCCATAAATATTACTCTTTCTGGGTCAAAGGCCTCTTCAAACAGGGGCTTCTTCAAACACAGATGCAGATTTTGTTCCAAACTATTTGGGAGTGAGAGCGCTTTGCAGATCCATGTGCGATCGCACACAGGAGAACGGCCCTACAAATGCAATATCTGTGGAAATAGATTTTCCACACGTGGGAATTTAAAGGTACATTTTCAGAGACACAAAAAGCGCTACCCCCACATCCAGATGAATCCCTATCCCATTTCGCAACACCTAGACAACATCCAAACCAGCACTGGGGTTCCCTACGGCATGTCCATGCCACTAGAAGAACCATCTACACGTTGGATTCACATCAAACCATGTCCAGATAAACTGGTTACCTCCAGTTGGATACAATCCTTGGGTTCTACGAAACAAGCCTCTCTCATCAAACAAGATGGGGTACCGCTCTTACCTTCCAGCTCCCGCAGTCATAATATGGTTCACTTGGCCTCAAATGTGAAGACAATAATGCCCACTGACTCCGCAGGAACCGCACAAGGAAGTGTGATGACCGGGAATTGTAACAACGAACAACAAACATCTCTTAACTTAATGTTTGAGATGACAACCGGTCCTCAAGAGGAATCAAAAGACCCTTTATCCAAAGACACTTCATTAAGTTGCACACATTCAAGTTCGACCAAGGCAATCCCTTTCTTGAAAACCTCTGATACCTCAAAACTGCAACTACTGCTGGACGACATTGACCAGAAAGTGTCAGACTCCTATGAGTGTGTCATCTGCCATCACCTACTCCATTGTCCCAGTGCTCTTAGGGCGCACTACCAGATGCACATCACGGGGGAGCGGCCCTATCTGTGTAAACAGTGTGGCCAGGCTTTTTCCTCCAAAGGAAACTTGAGGAACCACCAAACGCTTCACCACGTCACATCCACACAGAGGGTCCCGCACTCATGCCCCATCTGCCAAAAGAAGTTCAACCATGCCCTTCTGCTACAGCAACATGTTCAGTGTCACACGGATGGGAAGACGTATGCTGCCCCCTTTTTAAACATGGATATCTCAAGGCCAATGGGTTGTAATGGAGTAGCCCTTAATAAACAGTACAACACTGACGAATCACTGGACTTTTCTGAAGACAGTGGCTCATCTCATTTCAAGACTTCTTTGTCGAGCAGTTTGTCCTCATCTGTGTCTGATGTGAGCCACCGTGGCGACCACAGCATAACTAGTTATGGACTATCGCAACACCATTGGATTAAGAAGGAAGGGGAACAAGACTCAACAGAAGAGATGTATCTTGCATACAATCTTCCCTCTTTTGACAATCTTTTTCCAAACAGCAAACCCTCAGGTCATTTAATCTCAGAGAGACCATTCCAGACCAATGTCAGTTTACCCACTTTGAAGTTCAATGAATCCAGCATCAATCCTTCTGAGATTGAACTATTTAACCAGATAAAGGACACCCCTATCTGTAGCCCTAGTCTTTGTGAAAAGGGGATATTTAAGAACACTGCATGTGATATATGCGGAAAGATCTTTGCATGTCAAAGTGCCTTGGACATCCATTACAGAACCCACACCAAAGAGAGGCCGTTCATCTGCACCATGTGCACCAGAAGATTCTCCACCAAGGGGAACCTCAAGCAGCACATGCTCACACATCAAACGAGGGCACCGCCGCCATCCTCCGATCGGTTCCAATGTTCACTAGTCCCGAACAAGACCCCCACCACGGACACGGCTCTGTTCTCCGGAACTCAGCAGCTCAAGAGAGATTGGACGGCGTTCCCGCACAGTCCGGCAACAAGTGGGAACCAGAGGGAAGGAGAGGCTGCAGTCCTCTCATGGAGCTCTGCAGGGGCTTCTTCCGCACTGGCGGTCCCAGCTCGGCGTACGGCCAAGCAGCACCACTGTAGGACCTGTGGGAAGACTTTCTCCTCATCCAGTGCCTTGCAGATTCACAACAGGACACACACCGGGGAGAAGCCCTTCTCCTGCACGGTCTGTCTACGGGCGTTTACCACCAAGGGGAATTTAAAGGTATGGCGAATATGGAAATGATTTCATCCATATCACATTGTGTTCAGATAGAAATTATTTAACTGTGGTTCCATCAGGTCTCTTTTGTAATTGATGTGTCTGTCCGTTGCCCTGTCCACTAACCCTATGTCTTGGTGCAGGTCCATATGGGGACTCACATGTGGAACTGCGCCCCCACCAGGAAGGGCCGCAGACTGTTTACAAATGGATCACTGGTACCTATAGCAAGCTCTCCTGTAATTCTCCCAGGGTTGCAACAGAATAACCTAGTGACTACATCCAAGCTGGGGAATCAGTGTACTCCAGTAAGCAGTACACAGACCTTCTTCCCCTGGCCCGGGACATGAGGACCAATGATAGTACTGCAATTTACAGAAAGGACTGAAAGAGAGGCTGCCTGTGGAGGACTGAGGTGTTACTTTAGATGAACTACTGAGCAGACAGACTCTCACTCTCTCATCATGAATCACTAAAACAAAGAGCATCTCATGTTTTGCTCCCAAATAAAGATTACCAAGGATTTGTTTCCAATAAAGGGTGTATTTTCTGTGGGACGGTTAGATTTTTTATTTCCCATGAAATCCCATGAAAAATGGGATAGCAAATACATTTGTGTTCATCATGGACCCAGGACCTTCATGACTATATGAATATATAAAATAAAAGTTGTATTTCAAGTAGTATACATTCATGATGTACTATATAACACTTAGATCAACCATAAGCTGCCAAACGGCATCAATCCTTTGCTCAATTCATTTTGTTAACAAAATTGCACAATCAAATGGTTCAATATTTAAACTAACATAATGTATAGGCATAATTCCACTTAAATAAGATTTATTATAACCAGTTTTACCTTAAGTCTGAATGAGCCTGAATACAGATGAAACCATTCTGTTTCTCCAATATTTTTTCTACCTTTTAATTGTCAGAAAAGGAATTCTGTGTTTCTGTTTTTTTTTCAAGTTTGCATTATACCATTCTTTCATTCAAATATCCAGGTTCTCTGCAGATGACTCACAATCTTATCTCATATTTGCATTCCGTGATCTACTCCTCACTTTATGTATGATTCAAATATTTCAGTGTTCTCTTTAATTATCACTTTCGAGTGTGTTGGCTTAAATAAAATACATAAATATGACTGTTTCATCAATTTATTAATCACTATTGCTGCACATAAAAATCCTAACAAATATTAATCTTTGCGTCAATCTTTTCTTTGTAAATCCAATGCACCCAGCATTACATCCCAGCCACCAGAGGTTAGTTGTGTTTTCCAGAAAGGCCTGGAAATTCGTCCACACTAATTCTGAATGTAGCCTGAACACATCTGATGTAATGTGTTGTTATTATGTTCTGTTGGGGCCTTTTCTTTCTACAGTACATGACAGGACCATGATGGGAGAATGGGGGCGGGGGGGGGGGGGTAGCCGTACACGCTAACACAAAGCTCCAACAGCTTACTTAAACACACATCACTAGCAAACAAAGCAGTTTTCTGTAATCATTGCATATTTCACCGGAAAAGTGCCCTTGTCAGCATGTGGTTTGCGCGAGAGCATTTCCTTTGTAAGCACTTTGGCGGTGATCGGGGCACTTTTGTTGCTGTCACAATGGAAATATTCAATAACAGATGATCTGCCAAATCTCCCCATGCACCCTCCCAAACCCGAGCCATCCGTTGATAACATTGTGGATATGGCTTTGTCGCGGTGTGAAAGAGCTGTAGGGCCTAGTGACCTGTCACGGGGCGGGCTCCAAGCTGGGCTTGCATTCTGATCCACTTCCTGTGATCTGAGCATCAGTTATGTGCCCATTGCTCAGAGTGATGTCATGCTAATATGTTGGAAAGAAAGAGAGAGAGAGGCTTCTCCTATCAAGGTTGTTCATGGTTTTGATGAATGTCCCCCCATGCATGATTTGCATAAACACACAAATCACTTTAGGAGTTCCTCTGTTTCGAGAGTGCTTTTTATTGTGTCCTTCCGTTTCCTTAATGAGGATTTATTTATGGATCATTTATCCCGCTACGCTTTAGGATGTAGGATGTAAAACTGCTGTGCTGAATGTCTTTAGTCAATTGCAGTGACTCTAATGTGTATCTATTATCTAAAGACAGCTTGTCAGGTTGGCAACTGAGGCACAGCCATCCACACTTCAACATGCACACACACGCACACATCATAACCACACAAACACAGACACAACCACTTAAACCACTCAACAATCAATCTGAAGTCATTCCTTTGACAAGGTGGGCCTCCTTAATAATAATCAATAAAGAAATCAAACAGAAATCAAAAAGGCGAACATCCTTCCACCTCACCTTTATTATTGTAACCGTAGAGACAAAGCCTTTACTCTAGTTATAGATTTAAATCCCTACCTATTCAGTAAAATGTATGTGAATTCTTCTGCTGACTGTCCATATGCCATTCAAACAAGCCTGGGGTCCAGACCCATCGTCGTCGGTCAAACACATGTGCTGCTCATAAAACTACCGATGGGTCTGCTCCCTTTATGTACCAGGGGAGGGGGAGTAGACTCAACTAAAATACATAAACATAACACACATTAATCATGTCTGGTGCTTTGACACATAACAACACACACGGACAACTACCAATGTCAAAGTGGGTGGATACACCCACTCCTCTATGAAAAGTGTCCATGGCCAAGCTGTGTTATCTTCCCCAGCTTAATAGTTTAGTCAGCTACCCTTGCCCTATACATAACCGGAGCAAACCCATCATTTGTGTTATGAGCGACACCTGTGTTTTCTCCACAATGACGCCTCTGTGAAAAGGGTCTATTGATTAAAGTGTTTGCTTCTGAATGATGTTGCAATTTTCGAAAATCACAGTTTATACAGTAAAAGTCAACCCCAGTCATCTGCTAGTACCACCACAGTGACAGTGGTTAAAAGGTTGAAAATCAATGACTGATATTAGCTTAGCAGAGAGCAGAATTTTATCATAACATGGTAGGAATTTCTAGACCTTGAGTTAAATTCTAGCTTCTTCTGTGTATAGCAGGTTATACACATAAGGACACATGGTTACTCTGATTTCAGTGGCTGTCATTTATACATGTTTTAATATTCATATATAAGCTCTGGAGATGAAACGGTGTCTTATTCCCTGCTGAGGTGTATTGAGGAGAACAAAATATTCATAAATATGAAAAAAAAATCATTCGCAATTTGTTAGCGAGCAGATCAAATTGTATTTAATTGTCTCTCTCTCCCTAATGAACATAAGAAAATTATAAATACATTAAATTGGGAAAATTATAGCTAAATCAGACACAAACTTTTGTGCGTACCCACATTCCTCTAATTCAAATATTGTTCAATAAACCTGGTGGAGGATATAGGTTCAGACAGCACACATACCCCTCTGTCTCCAAATATTATCAGCAACATGTCAAATAGATATGCAAATCCACTGAAGGAATCTCCCTATCTCATCTCAGGGTAATTCATCTTCTCAAGCTTGGATTAACCATGTGAGCTGAGGAGACATGCATCAGCGCATGTCATTTTTGGAGCCCTACACTAATCAATTCAAGGGTTCGAACAGCCACACAGGAGATTTCACACAAGACACCATTACAATGAGATGTACAGAATGACGCTCAGTGACCCCCTCGTGTACATGCATCCTGCTCTGCCGAGCGTCCCGTGTTAATCCAGCTGATGCATTAACATTCATCCGGGGTTGTGTCATTAATGCCCTTGTTATCATGCCCTATGCTCAGACGTGTGGTTTGTCTAGTGTCGAGAACACATGGCAGGCTATGTTGTCTAGCTGTTTCACCTTCATGGACCGGGTACTCTTAAACCGTGCAAACCATGCAGACTGATTCTACATCTAAGTCTTCGATTTCAGTTTTGTTTTGTTTTTTTCAACGACCATGCAAAAGTGGAGAAAGCACATACAACAAAGATATGTAATGATTTTTGTAATCTTTAGAATTGTCATTAGAAAGCATGACCATATGTAAACCCTAATGGGGGTGAACCTGAACATTCGAAACACACACAAAGCCTAAACATGATTGTGGAACAGATAAGACACATTACACATCCTGACATCTTTCCACGTGTTCCTCTAACAAATATTTCAAGTCAAGAATAAATTTTCATTTAATGATTGTGTGGCACTTATTATCTTACCTCAATGACCTTTCAAAGCAACTTTGAGGAAACATTACAATGTCTTGCATCCATCCTTGCATACACACGCTCAACTTTGGCGGACCACAACAACAAACACACTGGAAGCCACTTTATGGGCCTTGCTCATGGACAACCTAGACAACCTGGGTACTGGGAATCAAACAGGCAACCCTCCAGTCCAGACAACCTGCTCTCTCTCCTGAGCTACTGATCATATATAAGTCCCTATGTGTGTATTTGTATGTGTGTGTGTGTGTGTGTGTGTGTGTGTGTGTGTGTGTGTGTGTGTGTATGTGTGTGTGTGTGTGTGTGTGTGTGTGTAAGTGTGGATGGGTGGTGATGTACTTCTGGTGCTGTAAAATGCAGAAAATGCAGAAGTACAGCACGGTGCAGTCACTCATCTCTCCTCAGTCTCATATGACATCATTGTCAGCAGCTGTTTGCGCTCACATAGAGAGAGAGAGAGATGGAGGGAGAGAGCATTTTTATATGTTTTGCATTCCTGTCTGATGACTTTTTTTCTTTCATCGAAACGATAATGGATGTATTGATATACTGTATGTCCGGTAAATCTTGTGATTTATTACTGTGTGCCTTGCCCTTTTTTAAGCCGCTTGGTCTTGAGTCGCCTATGCTACCAGCTAGTTGTCTGAGTGGTGTGCACAGCTTGTGGTTAGTTCATCACCAACAAGCTGACCTTTTTACCAGCTTCATTTACTATTGATTTAAAGATGCCTGATGAGCCCCTACTGGGAAACACTGAACAACAAACAATAAGCTAAAGAGAAAAACACCTCCGCATCCATTAGCAAAAGTGTCTTCATAAATGTTCAGAAGCTGTACATCGACCACCTTCGAAATGGGTCTGACATTTATGAATGACCTTTTCCATAGGATCATATCTTCATATAGAATAGCCCCCATACTGCTGTGTACAGGCCTGCCGGGTGGAGCTCTTCACGTCAGAGAAAATGCTTGTGTCTGTTGACAGATGTCTGCGTGGTTCTCTCTGCTCTCTGTGGGCTGGCCGTCCTCACAACAGACAGACACCGGACGCTGCTCTCCCGCTGGTACAACACACACTCAGATATGACAGAACAGATCAATAAATGCATTGATCCAGGTGAAGGCGACGAAGGGCAGTGCCATTGGTTCCTCAACCAACGCTCATCTATGTCCCCTTTCTGTATTAAGAAAAGAGGACTTGGCTTCACACTGCAACGATATTGTTGCAGTGTGAAGCCAAGTCCTCTTTTCGTAGTTTCATAGATGGGCCACACAGGAAGCACAGTCTTGCTTGTCTCTCTCACTCTCTCTCTCTCTCTCTCTACTAATTATTCTGTGCTCTTATTTTCTTCACCTGCTCATTCCTGATTATGTTCAAGAATACAGAAACGATTCTGCATTGCTCTCTGGACCTTTGTGTGATAGAACACCAAATCAGTGTGAATACCTTTTTAAAGAACTATAATGATGAAACGTATTCTAAAACAGAACAACACACACACACACACACATACACACACACACACACACACACACATATATACACACACACACTCAAACACACATACACACACACACTTGTGTTTCACTTCCTCACCGACCTGTTTTGTTCCTCTTGCGCCACTCTTCCTTACTAGCTGATATGAGGAAAGCAAAAACGAGAAACTCTACGGTTTCAAAGCAAAGCACACCAGGACCTCTTACAGTGAATAACAAACCAAGGAGAAGCTGAAGAAACCCCGGAACAAGAGACAAAGGTATGTGGGGTAGAGGTTTTTTTTGGGGGGGGATGAAACAGTTGGTTTAAAATGTTTTTTTGTTTCTTTACAGATGGATGGCTGATCACCGTCGTCACTCTGAACAGTTATCCTGACCCTCTGTGTTACCTTCGTTGACCCTGACCTAAGCAGACCACATCCATGGCAGAACGACAGCCAATAGAATCGCAGCACCAGCGGTCTCCTGGACACCAGCAGGAGAATAATCCGACCCGCCCAGAGCCGACTGAAACACACGGGACCAGTACTCTAGGTTAGATTCACACAAAGAACAGCAGATTAGGAGTTAAACTGAAACGGCATGCTTTATCGGTTGCTAAATGTTTATCTGTGTGTGTGTGTGTATGTGTGTGTGTGTGTGTGTGTGTGTGTGTGTGTGTGCATGTGCGTGTGGGGTTGTACGTGTGTGTGTGACGATGAAGACCCAGTATTTTCCTGTCTGACTACCACGGAGCTCCAGCAGAACCTGAAGGAGCAGAAACAGAGAAACAGAGCCATCAAGCTGCTGTTTGAAATCACTTCCACGCGCATTATTGAGGACAGCCTGTTCAAATACGTGGTGAGTGGTGAAATGCTATCATGCCCACACTCTACACGTCCTCGATAGAAGACTCCCCCAGAAGATTAATATAAATGTAAACCTCAAGTTAGTCTGCAGTCCGTATACAAACAGAACAACTGAAATCCAACTGCAGTTTGATGACATTGCATCTTACTTGCTAATGTAGTTAATTTAGACGCATATAGTTAAGGCCTAGCAAGGGGTGAGGGCATCCTGCTCAAGGATGCCAGGTAGGCTGCAGACATTGGGGATCAAACCCAGAACCTTTTGAAAGGGGGGTCAAACAAACACCTTAGCCACTCCACTATCCTTCTTTCTGTCTCTTTGTGGTTTGATGGTTGTGCATTGTTACTCTGTAAATTCAGAATATTTGTGTGTTGTATTTTAATTATGTTAATTGGTATTTCACATGAAGGTCGGCAAGGTCAATACTCAATGTGTTTTGTATTCCATAGGTGTATCAGATTGTAATAATGCGCTCCGGCAGCTATGATTCCCAACGTGTCTCAATAGAACGCCGCTACAGCGACTTCGCCCTCTTCCACCAGCAGCTGCTGGAGAAGTTCAGCGAGGAGTTGGAGGAGGTGCACTTCCCTCGCAAACTTCTCAGCGGGAATTTCAACCCCGAGGTGATCGCGGAACGCCGCTTGGCCCTTCAAGACTACCTCGCCAAAATATACGCGGTCCGATGCGTTCGATACTCGCGTCATTTCCCCGAATTCTTCAGCGGAAAGGAGCAGAGGCGTGCGCACGGGCTGCTGCGCGCGGGGCAGTTCAAGCCCGCCACGGAGCAGCTCCGGGCCACCCTGACCCTCCTGGAGAAGGTAGCCCCCTGGCAGAGCGCCACCCTGCTGGTCCCCACGCTGTGCGCCCTGGCCGTGGGCCACCGAGACCTGGAGGAGCTGGAGGACGCGTTCTCCGTGGCACACAGGGCGCTGCCCGCCGTCCGGCGCTACGGGCTCCGGCAGTACAGAGCGCCCCTGCTGGAGCTGCTGGTGGACGTGGGCTACCTGCTGCATCGGCCCGTAGCCCAGCTCCAGGAAGAGCTAAGCCTGTTTAGGGATTCAGAAAGGGGGCTGGTGTCTTCTGCCTCACTGAAAGAGGTGGTGGTGCAGGAGTTTACCTGAGGACAGAGGCCCATTGAGTGGGGGCCTCTGGGAGGGGCCCATTGTATGTGAGCCTCTGGGAGGGGCCCGTTGAACGGGGCCCTCTGGGAGGGGCCGGTTATATGTGGAACACAGTCGCCAAAAGAACCTTGGATTATGTTAAATCTGAATGTAAAATTGTGTGTTCCACATCCAGGAACAGCGAGTGGCACTGTGTAGGGGCCCAGAGAAAGCAAAACCAACAGGGACAATTTTAGGCATGCATAGGGTGATAAAAAAGACAAGATTACAATCGAGTCAAAATTATAGTTTGCATTTATGAACCTTGATCTTTATTGTCACTGTAACTGTAACTCCTTGTTTTAGTACACCAGATTCAATCTAATCCCTGTGGTTAAGGAAGCCACAACGCATTGTGCAACGTGTTCACCCAGCCAATGTTATCAGGGCAAACAAAGGAGAAGCTTTTATTAAATCAAGTGCATACTCGACGTCATACTGACGTCAGTTTCTGGTCCGCAAATTCGTTTAGCCTGTTGAAATCATGTGGCTTTATTAAGAGGCACGTTTCACATACACAAGTGTAAATGTACTAAAAAATAAACGTTATAAATCAGCAGCACCATCACAATCACAGCACTTGTATGCTTGTTTATCAAGATAAAGTATTGGAAACCGGAATAGTAGCCTATTTCAATGAATGCAATGATCTATAATTTTCTGCGTGTTTTACCAACATGCTCAAGCCTACGTATAGATGTTTAATTAATTGAAAGAAAAACTGGTTGCATTAGCTTATTATGCATTAAACATAAAATCACCTCCAAACCTAACAATCAAACCTAAATCTATCCATCTGTAAAAGACTCCCTAAACTTAACTTGACCGACAAGTATCTTTAACCCAATACATTAACTAAAAAGGTCGGACCCTTATAACTAAACGCTATACTCACAACCATCCTTAACGTCATTTGTCAATGTCCTTTACCGACATTGTGCACGTGCATGTGATTCACTGATCTTTGGCCTCAGCTTTGCATACAGGGACCTTTTTTGACACCTGTCTGCCTGCATCAACTGCCTTATTCCCTTCCACACCGACATGGGTAGGCACCTAGAGGAAGCACACACATGTGCCTTCATGCCATAATCTGTACATCCTTTGGAAAATCTCAATAACAGTATCTGGTCTGCATGAAGATTTCACAGATTCAAGGCTTAATTGCACTGCCGAACAGTCAATTACAAGAGACAATTACAACATCCCCCGCCCACTGTAACGCCAAGATAACTGCCAGCAACTAAACCGTAGCTTCAGCCAGAATATCTCTTGGCCATTTCTATATTGATGTGCTGTGAATAGAGATAAACATTGCAGCGCCTTATATATTATTCATCTGTAAATGAGTCTACTATATTACAAGCAAGCATCAGATTGTCTTTTTAATTCCTGCTGTCAATCTTTTCTTTCATTGGGAATAACCAGATATGAATTGTGGAAATTGGGACTGTTGGGCTGGATTGTACATTCAGCAATCTTCTGCTTTTACATCTACTTGCCAAGCAAAGCTTCTCATTCAGGAGTTCTCACGTTCCAAGCATAAAACCCCCATTGCAGCATAGCAGGGTGTGTTTAAGCCCCTGCACGTTTACCTAATATGCCATCACAAGCTTAAACCTTCGGATTCCCATATTATAAATGTAAATGAATGCTGCTAGTGTGCCTTTAAACAAATGGCATACCCAGTATGTACAGCCATCACAAATGTTGGTTGAGTGGAGTACAAAGCCAATTGAACATCCCTATAAAGTTTTAGCCACATGATATTTAAACAATTTAAACACTCGATGTTGGCTATGATCAGTTTTAAGCATCAGTCACAGCGAGTCATCAATCATGCAGATCAGGTTCACAATCAGCTCAACATGTTTGGGGCCTGAGACCCTGGCTGGCATTGAAGAAGCTCTATCTCTAAACGATTTAGTCAATTGGTTTTATTTTCAAAGTAGTAGTAGTACTGCCCTGTGTGTGTGTGTGTGTGTGTGTGTGTGTGTGTGTGAGTTTGTGTGTTTGATCGATTGATCTGTAATTATTTTTAATCAGCAGTGTGACGCAAGCGGTTGTTTTTTTGGCTGCTTTTGAGTGGCTAGTAAACAGGATTCCCGCTAAGCTACAATACACCTGGGCCACAGTATTGCACGGAGACACAAGGATTCACCCCATGAGCTGCTATCGACAAGGTATATAAAGGCCATGGGAACATCGTGTACCACCAGTCTGACTGGACTGGCAGACGGAGGCTTGTTCTAAGATGGCACAAATGGTAGGAAAGCATGTGTTCGATTTTTATTTGGAGGTAGATGATTGTTAGTGTGTGGGTCGTTTTGCGGTTCATTTTTTGATAAGAGACTTTTTTTTTTAAGTGCAGAAAACCAATAGTGTGCTCGGTATCATATCTGCAGCCATGACACATTCAACTTAAATATTTTGCTTGTGTGCTAGTAATTATTTTCCTGATCTTTGCAGCGGGTGCGAGTCACAGTTATCTGGATATGCGGCCTCATCTCTTTATTTGTAGAGTCCTGTCATGCACAAAAGGTAAAATACTTTTTCTTATTTACTACTTTGGAACTCATTTGGCTAAAGAATTGAGAATTAAATAATGACCTTCCTTTTCCCTGCTTAAAGATGAACATCCAATGGGGTCCTCAGTCCATGATGTACCTGAAGGGAAAGCGTAAGTCAAGCTACCAAACTGTTTAGTAGGTTAGATTAAATCAATAGGCCCTATTCCACTCAGAACTATTATTTAATTTGTTTATTAATTAGGCACTACGTCACTGGTTTGGAAGCTACAGGTATAGGGGTAAACAGACTTCACTGGGGAATGATGATCAATCATTTCTGAAAGCACCAACACCAAAAAAGGGGGGGGGGGGGGCAGAGGGGCTGTCTAACAGCATCCACCTTATGTGCTGTAGAGTTTGGGAAGGCCATACGATCTGACGAAACTAGGAAACAGGAGTGATGAAAGGGTCCCTGGTACAACGCACCAACCGAGGTGTCATCAGAGGACAGGCGTCGCCCAAAACACTAATTGTTGCTCTGCTACTTTCAGTCCACTGGTCATGGTTTATTGGTTTTACCTTCTGTGGCCTGGTTTGTAAAAGGAGCACACCTATAGTTAGTTATGAGTTATGAGCGTTATAAGTGAGCCCTTTGTTTATCCTGTGATGACACCTCTGTGGAAAGGCTCTGCTGAACTTCGTCTGTAGAGTTTCAAAGGTATGGGGGGAATTGTCACTGACCTCAAACCCTAACATTGCTTTCTATGTTGTTCTTTTGGATTCCTCTTCAGACGGAAAGAGGTATTTGAGTGATAATGAGGCTGGGGATTTGAAGCAGGGCCTTGAGGGCCGGTATGCGACGGTGAAAGGTAAGCATAATTGCCTTTAAATGTCTTTAAACCTTCAAACAATACTTTGTAATGTTTGGAGGTTCAAACTCAGCAAGAGTCAATATACAATATAAAATATCCCTAGAAATAAAATGAAGCATGTTTTCAAGTAACAATTACTTAACCTATTTTAATGTGTGTGTGTGTGTGTGTGTGTGTGTGTGTGTGTGTGTATGTGTGTGTGTGTGTGTGTGTGTGTGTGTGTGTGTGTGTGTGTGTGTGTGTGTGTGTGTGTAGGTTATCAAAGGCTGCGCGAGTTCAAGGTCAGCAAACCCAGTGAGATCCTGTGCTCAGAGAACATCTTCATTCAGTACCTACAGGACAGATATCAAGCATAGCTGCACTTTACAAAGCACATGCAATTTAATGTCTGTTTGCATGTATATAGAAAGATGTATTGTATATGTGAACCCTGGCCATTCCTGTATTTTGCCATTATGTTGGTGTATTTTAGTCAATTGGCAATGTGAATATGGAATCCTCCCCATTTGTCTATTATTGGTATTTGTATATTTATATCTTTGAAAAACAAAGATAAGATAAGAAGAACTATATTGTCTGTCACAAGTGACAGAAATTCAAAGTTGTGATGTTTGTACTTCTGCACGTTTAATATGTTTATATTCATGTCGTACACCCTTTATTTCCACTGATCTAGTCAATTCTGTGAATGTATGTAACTTAAGCATAATGGCTGATGATCTCTGATGTTAAATAATGTATGTATACCATAATGTATAGATATACAATGTATAGGCTCCTCTGCCATGCAACTTTGATGACATATAAACATAACTGTGTGTCAAGCAATATAGAGGTTTCATCTGCCTTTCTGTCACATGATTTAATTCACACTTCAGTCATCTCTATGTAATGTGAAACCATTAGAATTTGAATATGTTGTAGGCCAAGTGGAAAATTGGAAACGTGTGTGTGTGTGTGTGTCCTAGTACTGGAGTAATTCTATTAAACCAGCGCTCCCCTCCCACTGGAAAATCTCAGTGAAATTGTCCAATCGTCCAACTATAACTGTAGCTACAATTCAAGCCACTAGGGGTTGATAATGGGAAAACTAACATCGTTTCAGTAACATTTCTGAATTGTATTCACATTACATCATTACGTCGGATTTCCATGGAAACCGCTTCAACCTGCCACACCAGAGTCACGCACACGCAGACGCACACGCACACACACAATAATACGTTTAGTGACGGTACTGACCTCTACCGGTAGAAGATCGTGGTTAGCGTGCTTGTATGTATATGACTAGTTTGCATGCCTGGCTTTATGCATCCATTACCGTTACCCATTGTGGTGCCCGGTCATGGCCATCCCAGGCAGATAACTGGACAGAACAACAAATGATTGAAACGCTGCAGGGAAGTTCAGGGATAAACAGCATAATAGGCCTACCACTAATAATAACCAAATCATTTTCATAGTACTTTATTACCACAATTTGTGACTTGATGATTAGAATGTGTCCTTCAAATCACTCACAGTTCAATCGTAAAGGCCTATTGACTGAGACACCAGGTGGCCTGCCTCAGTGCCTCCAAGCCCAAATGGTTTCAAACCGTCGGCTTGGGAATGACAAACTGTTCCTCCCAACTACTTACAGCATTACATTTATACAGTAAGGTGCATTTTAACTGTATTAACCAATGCATTCATTTCAATTTATTTCACCTTGTTCTGTTCATGTATTAAATGTTTTTATTTTTTGCCTACCAATTTGGTAACTTATCTTCACATAAAACAGGGAACCAATCAATGAATTAAGGAATGAATAAATAATTGGACCCCAAACAAATTATATTGCCCCTATTTTTAAAACAATCTAACAAAATCAGGTTTTAAGCTGGGTTTCCCAGCGGCTTTGAGATTCTTCTTAGCCTGCCACAATTAATGCCAGCCCAATTGGTATAGGACAAAAAGCTTAAGAGTACTTATTGATAAATTGTGAGCCGTTATTAGTGCCCAATAAATACTGTAGACTGATTCATGGGAACAGAGTGTGCAGTTGAATGCCCTCCTCCACTGGTATGCTTCCATTATATTCCTTCATGTTCCTACTGTTCCCATTCTGCTTCTCCTCCAGACCCAATTAAAAATACAATAAGAAAAATACTCTGCACAATTTGCACTTAATATAAAAGGTTCTTTTACATAGAAAATCCCATCCCATGTAATCAAAATTCCCTTGTTTATAATCCTTCATTTTCATCTCATATGCTTATATATTATACATTAAAATAAAATCTGCAGCTTTTTTTTAAGGAGAATGCAAGTGTAGTGTGTGTGTGTGTGTGTGTGTGTGTGTGTGTGTGTGTGTGTGTGTGTGTGTGTGTGTGTGTGTGTGTGTGTACAGGCTTTTTTTCATAGTTTGTATTCTGTGACCTCAAAACGTGATCACGTACTGCAGCGGTTGGGTCCGCAATGTTTGAAGGTAAGGCATGTTATAGTTCACATCGCGTTGATCCGAATGATCGCACTGTTTCAGGGTACATCTGTTGAACAGTTCACTTCACTGAGCATCCGGAGCCATACATAAAATGAACATTCAACAAATGCATACTAGTTCTATCAGTGGAGCTGGGAGGCTGCTATCAAAAGGCAAGGGTACCCGGGCCCAGGAGAGAACAACAGGAAACCATGAGACGAACAACCAAACCGAACATCTTAACACGCCTCCAAGTAGGTAACTGAAGACAACTGAGTAACGGACTGCACGGTATTGGCACTGTAGCAAGCGCAAATAAACCATTGGAAGTATGTTATTCTGAAATTAATTAATTCATGTTTATGCAATAGAGATTGCATCAACCAATATACATTCAGGGGGGAACACACATGCGGTATTGGAGTTTACTTTACCTAAACATTCTCACTTTTTTCGTTGTAACTTCCTATGTTTCACCCTAGGACCCCTGAGGGTAGTTTATTTGAGTGTGTCTGAGGGTGGAGGGTTGTAGGTTATTTAGTGAGGGCCACCATAAATAATTTCAGGCCTAATACATTTAAAAGGGGATAAGAGTGAGTCTAGGCCCTGTTGCCCTTTTAAGTGTGTTTAGCGCCCCGTAGTGGTGGCTACAGAGTTAGTCCAGGCCCTGGTGCTGTTCAGGTGTGTTTGCCGCCTTCTAACAGTGGCTACTGAGTCAAGTCTCGGCTCTGGTGCTCTTCGGGTTTGTGTTTGGCGCCCTCTAGCGGTGGCTACAGGGTGATGCTGGTGCCGTCCTCTCGCATGCTTTCCTGGCTGCTGCTGCTGGCCGTGTGGGCGGGACTTCCGTTTTGATTGACTGTGGTCATGGAAGTGTCGCTGTGGGAGGTGACGAAGCTACTGGGCATGGAGGCGCTGTGAGCGAGCGGCGCACTGGTCGCCACCGAGCCGAGGCGGCCCAGCGAGTCTCTGCTGTAGTTGCCATTGTCGCTGCTGTGTAAGTTGTGGGGAATGTACGTCGACAGGTTGTCGTTCTCAATGATGAGGTCGCCGTCGTCGTCCTCTTCCTCGCTGTAACCCTCCGCGATGCTGTCGCTGGGGGGAACAAACACAGTGAGTGAAATCACTGAAACAAACCTGAACCCTATTCCATAGTTTTAAATGACCAGACATTGAAAAGTGATCCATGAGGATGGATTATTTAAACCAGAGTTCAAATTCCCATCCCAATGCTGTTTGTTATGTTATAACACCTTGATTCCTTGTTAAGGCGGTCAAAGTTGAAGTGGTATGAATACAACCTAAACAACCGGCCGGGGCAAATGGCCGTCAATATCTGACTCAAAGGTGACAATATTTAGAGAAAATCCTGTGGTCGGATGGAAGCACTTTATAAGTAGCTTTCTAGTTAAAGCATTTCCAAAAACGGAGCAAATCCCTGCAGTAAAAAAGTTAATCTTCTTATTGTACCATTTCCTTCACCCCTCTGTGGTGTCTGCCTGTGCCTGCTTGTGTTTCCTCACCTGGCTGTGATGGGGTTGCTATGGGACACCGGGCTGGGCGAGTCACAGGAGAGGGCGGAGCCTGTGGAGCCGGAGCCCAGCGAGGCGTTGCCGGCGGAGACCTTGCTGCCTCGGGGGAGCACGTTGTTCCTCTGGTTGGCCGGCTTCACCGTCACGATGAGATTGTGGCTGTTGGCCACCATCATGTCCGTCACCTGGAGAAGAGACATGTCACACCTCATGGAATACATGACACAAGATAGAACAACAATTGGAACATCTCTCATCTCATCTCATCTTCCAAACAACACTTATCCGGGGTCGGGTCCCAGGGGCAGCAGCTCTAGCAGGTAGCACAAAAGGTCTTTTTGAAATATATAATAGATATTTGAATTTAACCTCTTAAATCTCTTTCAAATCCCCAATTGAGGGCAGCTGTTAAACACAGGAGAAGCTACAAATATGGAATCAAATTGCACTTCATAAATTAAATGGCTGCTATTGCATGTCTTGTCATCAGTTGTTACTGGAGGATGTGTGGCCACAGAAGCTCTTTCCTATAAGAAGCAGCCTAATAGCATCTCCCTGCTTAGCTGAAGCACATGCTACAGACCACTTTCATAAACCCAACCTCTTTAACCTCCACAAGAGGACTGCAGGAGGATGCATGGCCACAGAGACTCTTTCCTAAAGTAGCAGCCTTCAGTGCTACTGGCCACTTGCGCCAACCAACAATGTCCGGATCGCCTGGCAAAACAAGTTGGCATCACAACTTAGGCTGTACAGATTCATCCCCTAAGAAGAACAGTTTTCGGGAGTGGAAAGTGTTTGTACAGTGCGGACAGAAGGCTAAAATGGAGAAGTAAAGAAAAAGCTGTGTTCCTGAGATTATGCCGGTGTGGTGTGGACGTGGCCCCGACTTCACCTCAGCCCTATACAATATTCCACATGGATGTGAAAGGACCCTTTGCTAAACATAATCCAGTGGCCTCTACCTGGAATGTAAAAACACTTACTTAGCTTTCATGGGGAATTTAAACAGGAAATTACCTGGAGAAAAGATAATTGGGGATTACCTAATGGTAAATGAGTCCAAACCAGGATTATTTATGTAACGAGAATATTTATTTTCCACAGTTGAATAGGCCTGAGGGTTTACACATCAAACCCTTCTTGTAATAATGTGTCCATTATTATTTCCTATAAGTGAGATGTATGGAAAAGTAGAAGGAAACAAACAAAAAATCATGTCCCGTGTCTTTGCCCCTCAGTACCTCTTAATACATGGAACTATCTCTAGCGCCCCACTCCATCCTTCATTTGGGCTTCTCTTATTCTGAGTGAGTGAGTGAATGAATATATATATATATACAGTACGTGTTTGTGGTTAATCATTTCTTTCTTTATTTCAACTACTGTGCTGTGCTTGTTTCTGGGACCAACTGAGTACCAGCACGAATCCCCAAGTACCAGCACACACATACATAAGTACCAGCTCCTCGTATCTCATGTTATTTACCTGGTCCAGAGACTTCCCCGCTACATCGATGCCGTTGACCTCCAGGATCTCATCGTTGACCCCCAGCAGCCCCGTGCTCTCTGCCAGCCCCCCACGCACCAGCCGGGAGATAAACACCCCGGGGACCTGGGCAGACGACACAGCCGTTCAGAAGGAATCTAATATCTTACAAGTAAATGGTGCAGTACTTGATACAGTATCACTTCAATACTGTGAGAACAGCTGCACCAAAAGGGTCAGATTCCTCCTCAAATATAAGATAATATTTCAAGATTAGTTTAAGTTTAAGTTTAAGTTTACCTAAAACCACTTACCTAAACCACTGATTGCTCACCATTGTGTGATCATGTGATGCATTGTGGTTCTTCACATTCACATTCTGTTAAAAACCGAGTTCATGAACTGGTTTCTGTTCCACGTATCAAGAATCATGAACATTCTACACTGTGTCATCTACCAAAAATTAACAACGGCAACAACGACAATCAGATGCAATCTCACCTTTTCCACCCCCTGGGGTGTGACGCGCACGCTGACCCCGTCGCGGATGTAGAAGCCCAGGGGTTTGTGGGTGCCGTGCTTGTGGAGCCGTACTCGCCGGTGCGTCTCGGGCAGGATGTCTACGTCGATTATGGATGAGATCTGCCGGAAGTCCTGCGGGAGACCAATCATGAGGCCCGGCTTGTTCTTTTGGTGGGTGGAGCCCGAGGCATTGGGGCGGAGCCCCGTCAAGCCCAGCCCCTTCTTCCGTCTCTGGAGAGAGTTGGTGGCAAACACAATTGGCTCGTCCTCTGGAGAGGGCGGAAAGTCAGAGAGAAAGGCTTGATTATTCCTTATTGATCATTTTAAAAAAAAGGTGCAGACTCCAGCAACACTTTCCAACCCTTTCTGTCTCATGTACGGCTGGAGTACCCCTTCATCCACACCAAACAAGAAACTTTTCCCTTTCAACTAATATTATACCATTACTATAAATTATCACTCATCATCAAAATTAACATTGTAGTAGAATATGCTTTTAAAATGGAAAAAGCTGCAATTTCATTTCTGGTCTTAATTGATCAGCAACAATCATCACAGTATCATATTATCATATAACATCATACAACATTTTCAACACATAATAAACATATGCATCTTTTTGGTTGTTTTTGGTCTGCTCACGTACCTCCCAGTGTGAATCACTGGTGTATGGTGTATGGACTGGTGTCGAGAAAACAATATACAAGGAGCACATTTGTGATGTCGTTTTAAAAGTCAAATGCTACTGTACAAACAAATCTCTCCACATCTGGAGGTAGGCACAGTGCAAGGTGTGTGAGCCCTAATGGAGGTTATTCAAGAAATTATCTGGATCTATACCCGATGCAACAGATCTCGTCCAGTGTACCAAGATCAGTCTGCACAGAAATAAATACTACAGAACTCTAATAAAAACATTTAAACAATGTATCATTGAAGCAAACTTTGGGCCCTCCTGAAAGAGATTTATTTTTAAAGCTGATAAGTCACAGTCCCGATATGATGTGGTCTAGTATGGACTTGCGCCATACAAAGGGGGCCTTTTACTAAACCTTAGAAGGTGACAGAGCTAGTGACTCTAGGCCTAGGATTGTGACTTAAGAAGGGAAGGAGGTAGAGGGGGTAGGGGAGAAGAGAGACGCATTAGCTTATTATTTCCAGGTTGTATTCACAGGGTTATCCATATCACCTTATCCAAGTACGTCAGCACATCGGCATATTTTTCTTAATTTATGTGTGGAGGAAAAGTAATCTCTTTGGGTCTGAAAATATTATGCTACAGATCAAATTCCATATCCTGCAGACAGGTTAGCCAATTATCTCATGCAGAGATATTTTACTTTCTTATCTTACTTGTGATTTTCCTCACAAGCTTTATTTGGATTCTAGATATTTTCCTTTATCCATTTGCTAAAGCCCACATTGGTTGACTTCAACAATCAATGTCAAGCCGCCCTAGGTGTACGTTAAATGGCGTTTCCTCCGTAAGCAATTTTATAGTTGCCCTGAACACAGCTGAGACTCAGCCTCAGCTCTTCAGGTCCAAGGAATGCATCAGACTAAATGGAGGTTGTTTACACTCTCTAGAGTATCGGGAAGGTCAGGGTCTGTTCCTCTCTCCTCCACAGTCACATGTGATTTATTTAGTGCCCAACTTTCCATGAATATGATTCGTGCTGTGAATAAATGAGGTGACACTGCATAAATTGTATGCTTGTATATTAATTAACATTTTACAAGTAATCCTCCATGTTTTAATTCCATAAACATTTGGTACAAGCTACATTACAGGAAAATCATGTTACAAGCCTTCCTTTTATATTGTGGTTATGATCAAAATAACCATAACACATTTATATTGTACAATATATTAAGTGTGTGCATACACCACAACTTAATACTTTAACACAACATTAATATTTAAACACTTTCCAGCCAAGTAGTCTATGTTTTCTACCAAAGCCCCACACAATGTGGTTGAGTGCATCAAATATTTTTTAAACTTCCATAATAATAATTATTCCCTTAATTACTGAAATAATAGATCTATCATAGCCATGCTGAGATGATGGATTTTAATGGAGTATCATCAGTCAACCCGTCAAGAATTAGCTTTGCCGAAATCACTCAAGTGGACACAGTGAAATTGAAGGACTTTGTCTAGTCATGTAGGAGTCAGAGGATCAAGGAGAATGTTGTAGACAATCAACCTGCCCGAGAGCGTGCCTATCTCCACTGGAGACAAATACCCGACCTTCTGCATTCCACCCGTCGCATTCCGGGAATAGCCGTCTCACAGCTCCGTCAGACTGTTGTTTACCTCTGTGTACATGTCTTTCTATTCTGCGTGGACCTAAGGCAGTCCATCACTCCATCATCAAGGACGATGAGGATGATGTCAACAACAACAAATGTTAAAGACTAAAATAATATATTTTATATAGTCTCATAACGAGGAGATTCCAGTACAATAGTGTTTGCCGATATCTTAAATGTTGAGCAGAGCAGCGCAACTCTTTTTCTTGACTAGAATGTTGTTGTTTTTTGCTATTGTCAACGGCTAGCTTATCTTAGCCAAAGAAAGTCAAATAAACAATTTAAATGTTGTATTTTTTATTCCAATTCTATTGTAAAAAGCTGTTTACCAAACCTTTCCTCAAGTATGTTCACACAACTCCCTGAAGTATGTTCACAGTTTAGTCAATGAGAAGAAGAGTCAGTACAACAATGCAATGTCTCCAAGAAAACAGAACAGACGGAACAGAAACTGCAGGGTTTTAAGACAGAGAAGAAAGCTTTAACGGCAGTGATGCCATGGTAAACATGTCAGTTTAGAGTGCCAATCATTCAGCTTGTACAACATGCTCTAAGCAGGCCTTGTCTGAGAGATGTATGTAACTGTGTTCTAGCCTGCAGAATACTGTCTATTGTCTGCCTGCTGCATACAACACCCCCCCACCCCTGGCTCTTGCTGACACACATTTTTTCTGAGCGTCAAATTGATAATGCTTTTGTTTTTCTGATGACCAACCAGTCTTGATGGAATCACAGAACATTTGTTCTCCCATTTTGCCTCTGTTCTTCCCAAGATAAAATTATTTTCCTCAACAATCAGCAACTTGTAACTTTAGTCACATAGGAGTTAACTTTGATTATCCTACCAAATACAAGAAATCTGACTTTAGTCAGCCAAGTTCATTGTGTGCCGTTTTTTTTAACAGATTTTAAGAATTCTGTTTACTAAAGCCAACAAGTCCCTGCCCTTCATGTATTCACACACACACACACACACACACACACACACACACACACACACACACACACACACACACACACACACACACACACACACACACACACACACACACACACACACACACACACACACACACACACACACACACGATAAGCAGATAATCTCAAAGAAAGAACTTGCAGAATTGAATAACATGTTGACCTTTTGAAAATAGTAACCGCTGCTGTACAAAATGAGGAACAATTACAAAGTTTTGTCTCCCTCTGTCCTTTACAAGCCAGACTTGTACCTTTCAACAGACAACCCCATATCATGACCATTTAAGACACATTCCCAGAACTTCTGCGTCGCTTTGAAACGGCTCTTTTTACAGATCCTTTTACCTTGTAATTTCTACATTTTTTGGTCCATTGTGTGTGCATAGGTACTAGGCTGGGCTAGCCACCGTGGTGTTAATGGTTGCAACATTCCAACCATAATCCCACACTAAAGGCCCCATTGCCCCTCACTAGAGGACAGTATAAACAGCTGTTGCAGCCAGGTCTCTCTCCCGCCCTCCATCCATCTCTCTGATATGTAGCCAACAGATTTCATGGAGGGTTTGAGGTCTCTGTAAAAGGTGCCACTGATTTAATAGATCTACATATTTCATCCAGCCGAAAGCAAAGCAGAGAGCCATATAGCATCTCCTTAAATGTTTATTGTCTAGCTCTGTGTCCATGTCTGATTCAAAAACATACACACACACTCACACATATCCATAGCCTCAATAAATGTCCCATTGTTACAAATTTACTTAATTGATGTAGAAGTTTGCATTGTCCTGATCGTTGAGCCTTTTCTACAGAGAAGAGTGAATGCATACCCGCCAAAAATACACACAAATGCATTGTGATAATGTGATTGTTACGAGTCTTCTAGAGTGAGCTCATCCCATTCAGTGGCTAATAGCGTAAAGAAGCTATTAGTGCATTGTACTGATGGGTTTTGCACACACACACACACACACACACACACACACACACACACACACACACACACACACACACACACACACACACACACACACACACACACACACACACACACACACACACACACTATATGTAGGGTGGAGAAAGAGAGAGACAAAAGAGATGACCATTGACGCAAAGAGAGGGTGTTGTAGACGAAGGCAGGAACAATGCAGAACCTGTATGTGGAGGGTGTGTCTACGTGAGCCTTCACTAAAATGAGGAAATCTGAATGCCTTCCCCTTAAGACAATAACCATGGGGAAGAGTATGGTTTCCCCATGGTTAACCATGGGGAAGACACAGGGCAATACAATAATAATTAACTACAATCAATTCAATAATCTCCTAAGTTTTCACAACAGTGAATAATGATACTGGTTCTTACTCACATGCACCAGTATCAGTATGTTAAGATGGATACGTGACCCTTTCTACATTATATCGCTCCGTAAACAGATATATCCTCTATGTGACAAATACTTGTTCTTGTGCCTCTGTGTATACAGACTGTTGAAGTAATCTGATCAGACACGTGATAGGCCTGCATTGCAAACAACAATAGCAACCTATTGTAGTCAGCATAGGATTTGCATTACAGCCGAATTTGGAAAAGACAAAGAACAATGCAAAGAAAAAGACATAGTCCCCGTACAGACCACTTTGGAGGGCTGATGTTTTTGTGTGCGTGCATGCTTGCACATGTGTATGTGTATGTGTGAGGGTCTGTCTAACAGAATCCACCTTACGTTCTCTAGAGTTCAGGTAGGCACCAACCCATAGTATGAAACAGGAGTGATGAGAGGGTCCCTGGTGCAATGCAATAACCGAGGTGTCATCAGAGGACAAAGACAGGTGTCGCTCCTAACACTAATTATAATAACAGTTGGTCTGCAGCTTTCACATACTTTCTTGCCTCTTCTGGTGAGGATAATGTCTGTCCTATCTCTTCTGGTGATGATAATGTCTGTCCTACCTCTTCTGGTGATGATTATGTCTGTCCTACCTCTTCTGGTGGTGATAATGTCTGTCCTACCTCTTCTGGTGGTGATAATGTCTGTCCTACCTCTTCTGGTGGTGATAATGTCTGTCCTACCTCTTCTGGTGGTGATAATGTCTGTCCTACCTCTTCTGGGGATGTTGTCTGTCCTAACTGGTCTAACAGCGATAATGACAGCCTTACCTCTTCTGGTGAGGATAATGCGAAGCAGCGGGTTGGCCGAGGAGACAGCCTTTTGGAAGTTGTCATCGTTGTTGATAGGCAGCAGGTCCCCGTGAATGTCGGCGTACCCCAGCATCAGGTCCGTCCCGGGGATGTGGTGGACGGTCTGCAGCAGGCGGTAGAACTCCTGGAAGCCTCCGGCGCCGCTCCGCTTCAGGGCGAAGCGCCGGTACTCTGCATCAAACTGGAGAGAGCAGACAGCATGAGGGATGTGGAGCGCAGCATGAAGCCCATTCAGATCATTAGTCAACTCGCTGCGTAACCTCCGCCTTCTGACAACGGGGTACACATAATGGATAGGAGTCGATTTAGATTATTTGGTTTTGCTTATGATTATTCATAATAGTTTATTTTCTGGCCAGCTTTTGGTGATTTTAAATCTCGTCTGAATATTGTTCTAGTAAGCCTTCTCTGCATTTGTGATAAAAGGCTAGTTAGAAATGTATGAGAGCTGAATTCTAAATCAGTTAGTGGCATTTTGTCTATTTACTTCTTGTCATATGAAATTAAGCAATTATGGAGACAATTGGATGAGCCAGTCCAGTATTGTCACTGGTTAATTGGCTTAATTGATGTCCACATAAAAGTACCAAATAATTACACAGAAATACAGGATGGGACTTTGATGATACCAATTCTATCATCTGTAAAACTTCTCTGAGCTGTAACTTAAAAATGTTGAAATGATACAGTAACTGGTAATGCAGAATGCTAAACAGCCCGTCACCAAGGATATCCGGAATATGACATCAACTACTGCAATTAAGAACATGTCTCATGAAGAACTTGAAGTCATGGTCATGATTGCACCTACAATTATTAAAAACGTGTAAATCTCACCATGGTCGTTCAACAGCATATTTTCGTTTTAAGTCATTGTAAGAGGACTTTCATGGCGACTGTATTAACTAATGCGTCATACAGTATTGGGTAGTTTTACGATTATTAGTTTTGTCCAATTTGATCTGGTAGTAACTGACAGGAGGACAACATGTATTATTTTTTTTAACACTAGCCAAGAATGAGCCCTTCTCTTGGAGCTACTTTGTGTTACTCTGCGCCTATTTCAAACACGTCCAAATGTAAAAGTAGATGGGGTGCATAGTGTTCTTTCACATCCAGAGCCCCGACAACAGTTATACAAAGGGTATGACTTGATGGCTAGATGGAGAAGAAGTGCAGGGCTCACTGTAGAGATGAAAACTGTAGCCTGCTCTACCTGCCCTGCAACATTCCTCAGCGGTTTCACCATTACATGCCTGACATATTTCCAACACATTGTGAGGAACAACAATGTGTAGTATGACATGTAACAAACCTGATAACGCGGCTATCAATCGCTCCATACCCTCCCACAATCCATGACCCATTATGTGAGAATGTAGTCCCTGCGACGGGCTATAGAGAATGAGGGGAGGTGGGGGTGGTGGTTCTAATGCGTAATGCAGAACCAGCTGAACCACCTGAAAATATAAGATGGGGACAATAAATGATAATGGAAATCAAATAGAATAGCATGTTACAGCAGAATGAGGATGAAACGTCTGACCAAGTCGCATTAAAGATAAATTTAAAAAAAAAAAAAAGGGGGATATATAGATTTTCAATTGGTGCGTTTAGGATTAGAAGGCGCTTCGACCCAGCGGTAGATCGTAGGACGGTGGTACCCCCACAAAACATAGAGGCACGTGTAAATAACTCAGGACTGTCACGATATAGTATCCTTTTACGCAATAGATGGCGATGGTCTGGTCGTTATACCCGCTACCTACGGTAGAAACCAGTAGCACTACGGTAGAAACCAGTAGTAGGCTACTACGGTATAAACCAGTAGCGCTACGCTACACACCAGAATCACTACGGTAGAAATCCAGCACTGTGCCGTAGTGCACTGATTGACCGCGCATCAATAACAATAAACACATTTGGCTCATGTCCAAACGACTAACAAATAAAACGAACGAATCGTAATGATGGTAAAAGACCCATACTTACTTTGCTCTTGACCTCTACCACGTTTTGAGGGAGTTTGAACGGCGTCCTTTGCTGATGCCTTGACATAGTGTTGTCCGGTTGTAGCACTGCGGATAAAATCATCCACCAGACGTGTTGTTGTCCTTCCCTCGGGGAGAAAACAATACATTAAAACGCTGGATATCGAAGACAATGTCCGCTCGATCGACGTGTTGGTGTTGACAAAAAGAAAATCACGCCACGTTTCCAGTTATGTGTCAGTGCTGCTGGTCTCTCTGGCGATGTAAGTGTGCCTCTATTCTCACAACTGTTAGAAGGCGGAAAGGAGAGCAGCGATCGCGACAGGTGTAGAATGGTGTGGCCGCCGGATGGGCAAACGTCGCCTTGATCCGGTGGCATAGGAAAGCTCTCCTTCTAAAAGGGCAATGCTATCTCTTTTTCACCCCCTTTTTACCTCGACTCCTCGAATCTACCGATCAGGAACTGACGGGCCCAAAACAAACCTGGGCGAGGAGAGCGAAATGGGCAGGGCGTGTATTTCCTATGATCTTGTCACCATATTATTAATAGTAACAGAATAGGCTAGTTCTAGTGAAAAATACGATGTTGGGTAAGAGTTGGCTGTTTCACAAAACGTAAAAATAAGAGATTGGCCTGTTAGCCTGGCCCTAGATCATAGCTAAATAGGTTTATTGAAATATATATGTTCAACAAAAAGAGCAAAACATATATTTTACAACCTTCTTGGGAAACCAGTTCTAATGACAAATAATACGGAAAAACTATCATATATCTACACCAATATGTAAGTTTACAATATCGTTTCTGAACTTCCTCTTTTCCCTCCCTCTATCTTTTTTCATATTATAATTCAGTGTGTGCATATAGTACTACCAAAGTCCTTCTAGGCTTCTTCCTTCTATAGTGTCTCTGGTACTACCTTGTATTCGAATGTGTGTGTGTGTGTGTGTGTGTGTGTGTGTGTGTGTGTGTGTGTGTGTGTGTGTGTGTGTGTGTGTGTGTGTGTGTGTGTGTGTACACTAGCCTCTACTAGGATGTGTGTGTTTAGTACTACCCTGTACTAGGTTGTGTGTGTGCCCAGTCCTGGCCCCCTCGCCTGTACTTTGCCAGCTATCTGCTGTCCTCCCTTTTCCTCTTTTTCCACCCTCCTCCCTGCGGATCCTGAGTGATAGCATAGGCCTGGAATGGAGAAAAAACACACACACACACACACACACACACACACACACACACACACACACACACACACGCACATGCAAATATATTGGCTCAACAACAATAATAGCAACAGTGAATGGTATCCGATGAATGGAGGCAATGCGTTTGCAACAGCAACTGCGGTTGACCTCAAGTTTGTTGTGTTTGTAATCGTAGCCACACAGTAAGTCAAATAAAAAACTTGTGATTCATGACTCATGATTCTTCTTGTCTTCTGTCTTCTTCAGCAATGCTTGATCATTTCTGCATTACATTGAACTACATTTATTTAGAAGACACTTTTGTCCAAAGCAACATACAGTAAGTTCATTCAACAATGAAGATATAACCCAACAAGTATAATTTGAGTACATAAACATTCATAAAATAAGCAAAGCAACTGCTTGTAAGTGCTACAACAGAGAAACAAGAGATAGAGAATAATTTTTAAGTTGTATTCTAGTTTTAATTACATTTTTTGTTTTAGTGTATCAAAATTGACGGTCAACCAAACAACCAATAAAAACAAATTCCAAGATGCATTAACAAAACAATGCTATTGGTCTACTGGTTTTGACTAGGCGGCGCCTATTTAGCAGGGTGAGTCATTCCTTCTTCAAGCAAGGTGTGCAGTTAATGAATTAAAGTGCACAAATGCCAAGTATGTGTGGTATGCAATGGCTTTGACTTACTGCCCATCTGTCTGATGGGTGTGAAAGGTAGTGACGTGAGGGTTGTCATGTTTTTTCCATCCGATTTTTCTTTCTATTCATAGCTGTGTTCATGATATCAAACAAATGAAAGGACCAGACATAAACAATATTGTAAGGAGTGTGTGGACAGAGATAGCTTAATGCTGCTGAGCTAGATCTATTCTGCTAATGCAGCACAAGACTAGACAGTTTGGCTGACTGTTAGATACATTCATGATGTCGTTGATGGACAATTTCTGTCACTAACTAATTTGCAGTAGAGAACAATCAATACAGCTTGCTCATCAGAATGCATCATGGGATTTGTTGTTGGTTATACTAGTCTCCACGAGGTCTCCAACGAATGATAAATCCTTTCACTATTATTTATTAACAATGACCAAAAAAACATTGCTACCAACGTACAGTAATGACTAACATGCCAACGCTCCCAAAATGGCAGCAGTCATTGCGATGTTATGTCACAATGTACAGTTTCTCTCTATAAACCTAGATCCTTTTCACAGAGAATGTCATTGTAGAACAAAGACAGGTGATGCTCATAACCTAAATGATCACTACTTTTATGTACCAGGGACTTTCACCCACTAGTTAAATCTACTTCTCACCCTATACATAAAAGTAGCAGAGCCATAATTAGTGTCATGAGTGACACCTGTGTTTATATGATGCCTTTGTGAAAAGGGTTTATTGCATAACACATTGTTTTCAGGACTTAAGTTAAGTCTAAAGTTCCACACACACACACACACACACACACACACACACACACACACACACACACACACACACACACACACACACACACACACACACACACACACACACACACTTATACCCCACGCAAATGTTATTTTCTTTCATAAATTCATATGGTCAATATATTAACATAGACAACAGCCACTATAATCTATTTTATGAGAAAAACAGAATTATGGACCATTGTATTTTTCCTCGAAGATGTAATCTGACCTCTGACCGCCCTGGACAACGGACGGACGCGGACAAGCACGATCTCTTCACGATCTCTTCTGTGTTTACGGAAGTCGGTCAAACGCAGTCGGTCCCCCTAGTGATAACACAACAGTGATCGGAGGCTGTTCTCATCAACTCCATCTCACCAGCATTTTCATGCTAACTCTGACTCCTTCGCCATTCTAACCATCAATATGAATCGCTTCAACCCAGTCCTTCCTGTGGATGAATATCTAGGTAGGCGAGGTCGACTTGGTTCGATGATGTCAGTGGTTTGATGTCGGCTTTGAGACATTTTAAGTGCGATGGGGCTACGGGCGCTGAATGCTCGTTGTTGTGTATGCTATCAATATGAGGTGCAGTTATTCGCTTAGATATTAGGCGTTGCGGATGGGTTAACGTTAATCATGATTATATTTGTACATCAAGCAGTCGCTGCAGGCTATGCCTCGTATCTATGTAGGATGTCTGTTCTGCATGTTGTCTGTTATGCCCTTGTCATCTGTGTGTTACTATAGTAGAGACCAATGTGCTTTTCTACCTCAACGATGCCTTGACCCAGCTTTTGGAACATAAAGAGGAATACACCCAGTTTGGAGTGATACGCTACTTTGCTGAATAGTAGGTGGCAAATTGTCCTTTTTAAAAAGCACCTATAGACCTACAGTAGAAATGAATCCATGAAAAAAAAACATTTGTTTAACATGACACTGGAAATAACCATTTACTAACCATTATAATAACCATATCGCAAACAATGAGTTGTATGAAAAGTGTTTTTTGTTGCATTAATCTTTCATATCTGCAATATACTTTAATTACCTCCTTTTCTGGCTTTATTTAAATTGATGCTTGGTAACTGCGACTTTCATGTGTCATATTCCTTTTCAATAAAAGTAGCAAAAAGTACTCCCCACATAAAGTGGTGTCTAAAAACCATAGTTGTAGATATATAAAAAGTCCAGTCTGCACAATGAGGTGGCCACTAGCACTGACCTGTAGCACTGTGCCAGAAGGTTAATCCAAAATTATGTCATCGAAGCTGGATGGGCTGGTCATGGAGCTGAATGGGCTGTGCACAACCATCGCAATTTCCTCTTTTTGGAAAATTGACAACATTTTTTTCTATTTTTAATGGCTCTAGCCTGCAAATAAATCAAAATCGGGTATCTTTGTCATAGTCACCTTCAACGTTGACAAAGTTGATATAAAACATACTCAGCTTCTCGTCATAACCAGGATAACATACCCCCTTCCTACATAGAACTAGCCCAAAACACATCTTTTGGATTAACAAAAAATGTGTTCTCTCGATCCGTTTGTCCGATCTAGGGTACTGTAGAAAAATGGCAGTGCAACATGGCTGCCCCTTCAAAGAGGAACCGCGCCCTGTGCAGATATAAAGAGCTCATTCCAATGTAACAAAACACAATGATTTTTATTTTCATGGGATAATACACAAATTTAAACATAATGATGAAAAAGGTATTCAATATCTTGCAAGTCTGAGAATCTAGATGTCATTACATTTTAAACACTCCACCTTTAAGATACACTTGATCAGACAGAACATTAATTTGCCACGAATTTTGGACTTTTATTGAATGTAGAAAGAATGGACTGAGGGATTGGGAATCAAAATATAAGGAAATGAGGGAATCAATTTTGACATGTTCAAATGTAATGTGATTTGTTGGCTCAACCATTTTATAATGTTCCTTTTGTGATGACTTTTCCTTGTTTCTCAGTTTCAGCAGTGTAAAGAACAGCAACCATGTCCTCTTCAGAGAATACAACTACATCAAGGCTACTCCTCATAACCGAGCATCTTTCATCAAAGTCTTTTGGCGATGTTTCAGACAGATTGGCAGGAGTGGAGGTGAGTAGGTGAACAAACATGGAAATAGAAGCCCTTGCATATCTATATCTCACTCATTGAGTAAAGATCTGCGCACCAGACACTTATTCTCCCTGTTAATAGAGGGTTATGAACATTAATTAATTAAATATACACCATACTTATTTTTATCCATTAATGGTATAAAATAGAGCTAAAAATAAAATACAGCTCATTCAATGATATTGGGAGATATTGTTTCTACCCTTCCATTCCTTACTGTCGTACTCTCCCAACAGTAGCTAGTTGTAAACATCTCGTATCTTGTCACTTTGTTTGCCATGATTTGCACTGTTTCTATTTCTCTTGTGTGATTGCAGACGTTCTGTCCATGCAGGAGTACAGCTCTGTGCTCCAGCTACTGTGTCCAGACTTCCCAGTGGAGCTGGTGCAGAGTGCTGCCAGGTCAGCTGGTTTCTTAAACACAGCGCAGCATGCAGTTACTTAATGTACACTGCAACAGAAGCAATGACTATTTAAACATTTAGCCATCATATTTTAAATTGTAGCCTCCTAAGAAGTGATCTTTTCTGTTGTTGATGCCATTATGCTATCTCTTCCTTTCTGCAGAATTGTGTTGATGGACGACGCCGTTGATTATCTGATGTCTTTTGCAGACTTCCTTTATGCCTTTCAGCTGCAGTTTTATTACCAGGGTAAAGTTGTTGTTCTCCTTACCTTTATACCCTTGGCAGTAAATATATATCTATACATATATATTTGCAGTTTATATGTACAGTAAATCATTTGTTTATGGTTATGGTATCTGTTTTTTGTGATACAGTTAAAAGTCATATAGATAGCCTCATATTTGTGCTAATTTCTAATAAACAACGGCTAGACAACGATGCAGTAAAATACTTATCCCATTTCGCATCACTGTGTGTAGGTGGTGCCATTTTATTGGGCTTAATACTTAAGTTATGGTGCCAACATAGTCCATATCATGGTTTTCAGCCAGGTCATAATATCTATAAGGTTATTGTTCACAAGCATGTGTGTTTCGAGGATTAATGTCTGAAAATATGAGAAATTTATTTTACAAATGCTACAAAAACGTCCCCACAGAGTTTCTGGCAAGCGTCCTGGCCATCTACCAGGATCTGTTGTTTGGTAAGAGCCCCAACACGGTGATTGTCCCCACATCGATCGCTGTAGAGCAGCTCCCCCTGATGGCCACGGAGGAGAACAGCAGCCAGGAACTGCAGGAAGGTGTCGAGGCCTCTACGCTGGCCGAGTGTATAAATGGCCTCTGTGACAGGTTTAAACAGAGGTAACTTACTTCATTCATCAGTAATATCTGACCTCCACAGATCAACTGATTTTGATTGATTTTCTCTGACACACCCCCCTACATGTCTCTGTGCCCCAGTCACCCCTCTAGGACCTGTATGTTGGATGTGCTGGAGCAAAGTCCCAAAGTCACATACTACAGCTTCCTGATGGGCCTGGCCAGACAGGACGCTATCAACACCGACATAGGTCAGCATTAGGTGGTCAATGAATCATGTACATGCTGCACAACATAGCGCTGTCGCACCATGTATGTGCGTGTGTGTATTTAGTGTATTATTCTTATGATCAAACGAAATATACATTGCTATGATGATAAGCACCTCCTATAAATGTTTTATTTCGTACCCATGATTTATTTTACAGGTGCGCTGCCCAACAGATCAGATGTGCTGGTTGACCCAGAGATGGATCAAGAGCTTCTTAAACTGTGAGACTTTCTCACACAGTCACACAGTCACGCACGCACGCACGCACACACGCACGCATGCACACACACACATATTCTCTATACTGTGTATCTATACTGTGTAGTTTATAATACATTTATTACTTTGAAATATATTTGGTAACTGATGCATGTTTATCTGTGTGCCTCCAGCATATCTCAGATCTCAGCCAGCCCTGGTAGCAACAGCAGTGGCAGTGTACCAGGGGGGCTAAGGGAGACCCAGAAGAAGGCCTCCCCACGGAGGAGCATCCACCACAGGAGGAGGATGGAGGTGGAGAGCGATGGCTCCACGGAGGAGACTGACTCCTCCGAGAGTTAAACGAAAAAGGACCAGACCCATAGCTCTCTATTAAAGGTGCCATGCCATGCCACCAGGTGTGGTGTGATTAGCCGTTACAAGCCGTTTTGGAAATCAGCACCGTAACACATCACAGGTGTGCGTGTCCACCTAGATGTGTGACGGATAGGTGAGCAACGTTTGCTGCAGTCCACTGGGTAGGCTGATAGACCTGATCTATCCAGCACACATCTAGGTGGACACGCCCACTTCCTGCCCCATGTGATGTCATATGGAGCAGATTTCCAAAACGGCTTGTAACGGCTAATCACAACACACCTGGTGGCATGGCATGGCACCTTTAAAATGACTTGAAGCTGCTGTGGGTAAGATTCAAGAGCTATGATTTGAGTTGAATTGGTTCCTATAATTGGTTCCTATAATAATGTGGAAGTTTTCATCTCTGCCACAAAACCAGAACTATATACTACACTACTACACTAATAGTTAAGAATAATAATCCATATAATTTGAATGTACATTTTAATGTGTTTAATGTGTAATTTTAATGTGGTTTGGTTTGTTTGTTTGTTGCATTACTGCAAATGTGTCTGCTGGCACCATGGGTGTAGCATAAAAGGAGAGGCAGGGATTGTGGTGATTATTAGTTCCTAGCTGCTGTTAAGACTGCAGCTGGGAACTAACACCCTGGATCACCAGCTGATTCCATTTTTTAAGGACTCCCCTTAGTTATTTTAGCGGTAAAGATTGAATTGCATGCAATGCATACACATTTCACAAGCAGGCTTGTGCTCACTAGTGATGGTGAGATGGAGCTCTCTGAAGCATCAGCGCTGCACACACTAAACCCTCTGCTGGTCCGAGAAAAACTACTTTCAGCAATGCCAATAAATTGTCATTAATTTATATCAATACATGGATTTCTTTATTGTGTCTTTTTTTCTGGGAAGTATGTCTTCATGATTGTACAGCATTATATAATATTATATAATTCTCTGAGAAGTAATGCACCAAATATTTCTGAATGACGATGGGATATTATGAGTGTGCTAAACAGGTTATTGGTAGTGGATTTGGGAGGCACTTGCCAGTGAATGTGCTTTTCTTGAATGATATAAAAAACATTTGAGTTTAAAGTTTATTTCATTATTTTAAATTAGGATCTAAACTTTTTCATCCGTGCTCAAGTGAATTATTTTATCACATGACATTTCTCCTGACTTAAACAGAAATGCGATAAGGCGAGCTAAACTTTAAGCTAGCAGGCGGCTCAATCCTGCCTGCTAGCTCCTTCTGCCACCCTGTCAGGGCCTCCACCGCGACCCACGAGGGGCATGGAACTCATACCAGCACTCAGCCCCCATGTGGATGGAGGCGGGAGTTCTTGATGGGGCTGGACCCACGAAGGGCCGCCCTGTCTCCGCCAGAGCCTGTACCACCAGACAGTCGAGGCCACTGGCTTGGCGTACAAGGCCAAGTGGGCGGAGATCCCCAGGAGCCTGCGGGCACATTCCAGGCATGCGTTGGTCAATGTCGTGGGCATTCTTTGGTCGGGACATTTTGTGTGGCAGAGAGCATTGCGTGCCCACACACGCACACATACACACACACACACACACACACACACACACACACACACACACACACACACACACACACACACACGTGTTTGTTGTTTTACAGGTTGGATGTTGTGCAGTGGTCCTAAGAACAGGCGCTCCTGGAGGAGCTTTGCTCGGGGTCAGACCAGGTCTGTCTGTCTGTCTGGCAGTCAGCCAGACTGTGAATAGCTTTGATGTGAGTCAAAAAAAAACTTGCTTATAAATGTGATTTATTGACAATAATTCACCACCGTGATCTTATATATATATATTTATATCTTTAAAACACTGATATGCAGTGATACAGACTGGACATGATGTCAACATTATAGTGATCAACCTCCTTAAAGTACACCTAAGATGATGCCCATGCCACGCATAAGGGACAACTATTGTGAGCAGCCCATAATACTCAAGAGAACAGAAGTTCAGCACTGCTGACATCAGAACTCAAGCTTGTGAGATATATATATATATATACACACACACAACCATTCCCTGGAAGGCAGCCATCTTAGGTGTACCATATGCCATATCTTGGGACAGATAAAACGTTGATTTAAATAGACATGACTTTTGTAGCCATTAAGTTCCGTGATCTTCAGGCATCTCCAATCAACACTCAACACAGTCATTACCACTACACAGAAAATAGGCACTGTTTTTTTTTTTTCAAAATACAGGAGACAACTGTCCAAACATTTCTTCTTTCACAACTGCAACTAAAATCATAGATGCATGGCAGAACAACTGTCTGTGTAGAATCTTCTTAGATGGATTAATGCTGGATTCAATCGAGTCCTTTTTTATGATTATGGTTGTTGTAGCAGGATAAAGCACATGGATGTCTCATGAATGTCTCACAAAATCCAATTCAGAGATCTCGCCTTAATCTTCAATACAGTTTGTTCTCTTTCTCATAGCCAATAGGATTCAAGCTAGTAATGCGAAATAATGTGACTGCACTGCGATTTGAACGTTGCAATGGATAAGTTTGTCATAGAAATGTTAAATTGCACATCTGTCATAAGGGCCTTGTTTTTAAAAGACAAAAGTCACATCTTACTCTACCAGGAAATATTGTGGAATTATATCTTGGTTACTTAGAAGCCATATTTTGATAACTTTGTTTAGAGTTTGAAGAGAAGAAAATTATAAATCAAGCAGCAAAAAATGAAAAAATCGGGCACTTGAAATCACAAGTGATTTTCAAGACAAATCACCCAATGTCTTAATGATTGTCAAGTGTTGAGGTGGCTAATCTTGGGATTCTCTCCTGAAAAATTAATTGATCAGGCCTAGGTCAGGTGGAGGTGTCTGTTTGCTTTGTGTACGGAACATGTCTGTAGGGGCCGGGCCCCTACGAGGGAAGGGACTTGCATGGTTATAGGAGTCTATATCCACTTTCAGTCAGACCGTGACATTAATTCTTCAATGGTTTGATGCCACGGTTTCATACTGTGTGGATTATACAACAATAATGATCACATCGTCTTTGTCAAATAGTTTTACATGCCATTATTATAACTTTGGGGAACCAATAGCTGCAATTTACTTGCATCCATATGTATTTAAAGAGCCACAAAAACACCCTTTGTGATTCCAGGTGAGACACATAGACATAACCCTGACCTTCTCCATCCTCTTCCCTCCAACCACACCTTCGTCACCTGCAGTTTGTCAAGTCATGTTGTAGTTGACAGGCTGCCATTGGAGAACAAAAGGGAAAGTCTACTACCCAGGTAGTTTAAAGAAACGGCATCCAGTTTGCTGTTCAAAAACGAGTGTAGTGCTTTACAAAGTACTTCTAGGGTCTAGTCGATGAAGATGTCCTCGGTGGGACATGAGTAGCCGATGTGTTCCGCATAGTACTGCTGAAATGCCCTCCTAGGAAAGAAGAACACAGAAGAGGGACTAGCTTCATGCTTCATTTGAGTAGCAGCGTTGGATAGTTCTGCTAATGTTGACACAATAAAACCGTATGCACAACGACAATACATTTGATTCATGAGTATAGTTATGACTTGTCCATTCACTATTTCCAAGATTGTGTTCATACTGACAGAATTACATGTTGCCCTCGTTCTGCCCCACAGAGAAGGAGGCGGGACTAGACACTAGAGAGAGATGAAGCTTGGTGCCTTCCTCACCCTACAGACTCAGCCAGAGGAAGGGATGTCTTGTCGGTCGTCACCACGTGACAGGCAAAGCGCTGCTGGTCCGGGTGCTTGCTAATGAAGCCAAAATACCTGTGGGGACGCACAAAAGATATGGTTAACATCTTGACCGTTGCGATGTACTACAGCATAGGGTTTGGGGGGTGAATGTAGTGGACAGAGGACAGCCTTCAAAATCATACCATGTGTGTTTATCTGCTGCAGAGCAATTTGACAAACTGCTGATTGAACATAAAAGATACCCAGTAAAGTCAATGACTTTAGAACTTCAAATGAAGAGACCCAAACACCAGGCACATACAAACCACTGAGAGGAATGGATAGTGTGTGTGTGTGTGTGTGTGTGTGTGTGTGTGTGTGTGTGTGTGTGTGTGTGTGTGTGTGTGTGTGTGTGTGTGTGTGTGTGTGTGTGTGTGTGTGTGTGTGTGTGTGTGAGAGAGAGAGAGAGAGAGAGAGAGTGTGTGTGTATGTGTGTGTGTGTGTGTGTGTGTGTGTGTGTGTGTGTGTGTATATGTGTGTGTCTGTGTGCACTTGCACGCATATGTGGTGAGGTTTGTGTTGATTTAAACCAAAACTTTGGTGTCAACTGGTTTCATATGACTCACAACTTACTTGTTGTGTTTTGGATGGCAGCCACAAAATGAGATATTCTTCAATTGGAAGAAATGTGAACATTGATCACCCTGAAGGAAAGAGAGAGAAGGTTGGTGCGTGGTTTGAGTGTTAAAGAGACATTTTCACACCTACGCTTCTTATTTAAAGAAACACAGAAAATATCAAACTTCTGTCATGTACCATGTAGATAGATAGATAGATAGATAGATAGATAGATAGATGGATGGATACATAATAAATAAGATGGATGGATACAATAAATAAGAAAATAAGAGTAATGATGTTATGAGGAAGGTGTGTCCTACCCTGGAAGAGGAACAACACTTGTCCTGGGCACTGATCTTCAGTCCGGACACACTAACCTCAAGGACACAGGCAGGTGGAGGTTGCATAGATATCTGCCTGTTACATGCAACCTGTAAAAGAAAGATCCTTGGTTTGAAACAAGACTTTTTCAAGTTCCGAGCCACTTGGTGAGTCATTTGTTGGGTTTAGTGGTGCGATTCAGGTTACCCAACAAAATCTAAATTCCTAACCCTAACCCTGGCATTCTCACCCGCACAGTCATTAAATATTGCTGGCTCTCGGCTTTGCCCAGGGCAGCTGCAATGCTAGGTTGGGCTTCAAAGCTCAAGTCCATAGGAATACATTGGCAACGCCAGCAACACTGACGCTGAGAGCTCACTCGTGTGGTGACTACTTACTGGGGTAAGGGGGGTCGTATAGTGTGGGCTTGTGTGAAGCCTTTGAGACTGTAACTGTGATGAGGACTAATTCTCAATAGACTTGAGTTGACTCTGGCTAAGGTTGGGTCAGGGGATGGGCAGGGTCTGCTAGAATTGCACCCTCATTTCTGAGACAGAAAGGATTGTGGATGGTTCTTTTGGTCCATTATCAGGCCTCACCCCCTTAAAAAAAATTATCACAGCGAATTAAAGAAGAATCTAGAGACGGAAAACTCTTAGTGAGAACCTGTTAGTCCTTGCCTACAGATAATGTAGATTTTAGATTGTAATTTTTTTCGGCCTGCAGTATACCTTCTGCATTGCCGCACAGAGCACATGGTTTCCCTGGTGGACCGGGACCTGAACAGAACCCAGGAACCGCACCGTGAATCGATCCATCCAAGCGTCAGTAGGAGCTGACAGTATATGGAAGAGAAGAAGAAGAAGAAGCAAGGAAATTACACAGGAGACATCAAATACAAGACATGAAAGGGATACCTCCCAAATATCAACCTGAAGAATGGTGATCAGTTGTGTATCTTAGTTGGTGATTTGTTGTGTATCGGAAGGAGTCTGTTGTGTATCTGAGGCAATGATCTGTGCGTATCTGAGGTGTTAATATGTTGTGTATCTGAGGTGCTGATCAGTTGTGCATCTGATGTGGCAGTCTGTTGTGTTTCTGAAGTGGAGCTCCTTTGTGTATCAGAGGCAGTTGTCGGTTGTGTATCTGATGTGGCAGTCTGTTGTGTTTCTGAAGTGGAGTTCCTTTGTGTATCAGAGGTGGTTGTCGGTTGTGTATCTTAGATAGTGATCTGTAGGGATTCTGAGGTGCGAGGGACCCACCTTGGCTGGGTTCCTTGGAGACCCTGACAGCATAGTAAGTGGGGAAGATCCCAGTAGACCCGGTCCTCATGTTGTAACCCTGGCACCAAAGGTCCTCCGACTGGGACACCATCAGCACAGGGTCATCTGTCTCTAGGTAGAGCTCGTCAGCATGGCGGGGGACAAACCTGTCCAGGTTAAAGCAGGCATGCACACACACGACATATGACTGCAGAGGCACAATCATGCATTATGCTGAAGTAATGAATCCACCCTCATCTGCAATAGATGGAACCTCAATGTCTAAGCCCATGCATAGCATTACTTCAGAAACCCTGCATTTTGATTGGCTATGTGAAAACTCAGCCTCAAGTTCAAGTTTTGAATATACCACTGAGTTCTGTTCACCTCAGTGGGAGGATGATGCCATTAGTTAATTT
This sequence comes from Micromesistius poutassou, assembly GCF_964030765.1. NCBI lineage: Eukaryota > Metazoa > Chordata > Actinopteri > Gadiformes > Gadidae > Micromesistius > Micromesistius poutassou. The sequence continues at coordinate 11,067,058 of NC_140283.1, read as the reverse complement.
GATATCCCAGTGTCTATCCTATCCACCTTTTGGCTCTGATAAAGAAAATGTTGCTTGCAAAGGAAAAGTCTGGCTTTATTCGATTTACGACCCAGAATAATATCTACAATCATAAAATAGATGCTTCTAACCATAACATCCATCACAAGAAGTGTAAACTGGATGATCGGATGAGCTGTTTTCATAGTGTGTGGTGTGTATCTGTGTTAGTAACAATGTGTTTGGTTTGCCCATGTGTTTTTGTGTGAGTTTGTGTGTTTGTCGGTGTGTGTATATGTACCTGTAGGCAGCTCTGTGGCTTTGCTGTTTCTCCACTCCGTCCAGAAAGCAGGAGAACACTCCGAATGACTCAGCGCCTAAATCAATAATAATCAATATAATCAGCAAGGGATCATGTTGCATGTGTACACAGTTAGCAATAGAATGCTACGGTAGTTTAACAGCTGTATTTCTTCTGAACTTCCCACCTGGGACTCTCTTGACTTATCTGTGTGTGTGCGTGTGTGTGTGTGTGTGTGCGTGTGTGTGTGTGTGTGTGTGTGTGTGTGTGTGTGTGTGTGTGTGTGTTTGTATTCCATCAATTAGGAATAGGTGATTGGTGATAGGTGAGCTATGTTTATTTTAAACATATCTAAAATAATTGGAGAGTGTGATTCCTCTTTACATGAGATGTTCAAAGATGAAGGGGGAAATCACCGGTGGACTTGTACTGGTTGCCATTCACAAACAAGTTGAGGAACTTCCTGGTTGCCGGTGCTTTGCTCTTAATGCTGGAGGGATCCTCCACACACTTTGTCACAGAAGCCATCTTGGACTGCCTGATGATTTTGACCACCTCCTCTCGCCTTGTGTTTTGTAGTTCTCTTCTTTTCCTCTCCTCTATCCTCTGCTCTAAGAGCAAAAACAACAAGGAACAAAGAGGGGTCAGACCACTGAGGGGCCAGATAGAAGAACCAGGTTAATGATCGACATTTACGAGTGCATGCTAGCACCCCTTAAAATCACACCCACAAGACTTAGTGGTGAAAAGGTGTGGGAAAACACTGGATGA
>NC_140283.1:10933507-11061007 GCF_964030765.1 Micromesistius poutassou | reverse complement strand
ACCAGACCTATCACCAGACCTACCACCAGACCTACCACCACCAGACCCACCACCAGAGCTACCACCAGACCTACCACCAGACCTACCACCAGACCTATCACCAGACCCACCACGACAAGACCTACCACCAGACCTACCACCAGAGCTACCACCAGACCCACCACCAGACCTACCCCCCACCAGACCCACCACCACAAGACCTACCACCACAAGACCCACCACCAGACCTACCACCACCAGACCCACCACCAGACCCACCACCACCAGACCCACCACCAGACCCACCACCAGACCTACCACCAGACCTACCCCCCACCAGACCCACCACCAGACCTACCACCAGACCTACCCCCCACCAGACCCACCACCAGACCCACCACCAGACCCACCACCAGACCTACCACCAGACCCACCACCAGAGCTTCCACCAGACCCACCACCACCAGACCCACCACCAGACCCACCACCAGACCTACCCCCCACCAGACCCACCACCAGACCCACCACCAGACCTACCCCCCACCAGACCCACCACCAGACCTACCACCAGACCTACCACCACCAGACCCACCACCAGACCTACCACCACCAGACCCACCACCAGAGCTACCACCAGACCCACCACCAGACCTACCACCAGACCCACCACCAGACCTACCACCACCAGACCCACCACCAGACCTACCACCACCAGACCCACCACCAGAGCTACCACCAGACCCACCACCAGACCTACCACCAGACCCACCACCAGACCTACCCCCCACCAGACCCACCACCAGAGCTACCACCACAAGACCTACCACCAGACCCACCACCAGACCCACCACCAGACCCACCACCAGACCCACCACCAGACCTACCACCAGACCTACCACCAGACCCACCACCAGACCTACCACCACCAGACCCACCACCAGACCCACCACCAGACCCACCACCAGACCCACCACCAGACCTACCACCAGACCCACCACCAGACCTACCACCACCAGACCCACCACCAGACCTACCACCAGACCCACCACCAGACCCACCACCACAAGACCTACCACCAGACCTACCACCAGACCTACCACCAGACCCACCCACCACCAGACCCACCACCAGACCCACCACCAGACCCACCACCAGACCCACAATAGACCTACCATCATTCCTACCCATCACCAGAACTACCCAACACTGTGACTGGACCCATCAACCACCAGCCACCACAGGACCCAGCTGTCAGTCTCTTCCCAACCCAACCTACCCATTACATCCCTATGTCCTAGGTTGTTTTGGTTCCTTACTTTACCTGTTTCTGTGCCCCTTTGTGGACTTGGGTTCCTTTCAAATCATTTTGGTCATGATCTTTAGATACAACTAGACTACAACCAAATAAGCTTGATTGGATGGTGTTGAGTGTAACCCTTGATTTGATATCAACATGAGCTATACATTCTGAGTCATGATGTGAGCAGTATAGCTAGGTATTTGTAAAACTGCTTTCAGTTTCAAAGTTCATTGACAGCATGTCCTGCCAAATGGGAGGTCAGAGATGCTATTGTACTACAGCATGTGAGAAAATAGAAACTGCAGAACAATCATTTGTTCTCATGTTTATCACACCATTCAACTTGACCAATATCAATTCACTGGTTTCCAATCCAAAGATAATAAATAAAAAAATGTTTCCCATATGGTTAGAAAGGATAAAGAATGCCTGTGCAATAGTCTTGTAATATCTTCATTGCATGAGAGTATTTGTATCTTGATTAGTATCTGTTGTCATATTTGTATGTACAAGGCTGATTTTGTAAACCTCTTTAATCTTTATGTTGTGATGGGTGATTCTTCGTGTTAATAGTGTTATAATGGTCTAATGGATACATGATATGGCACAGAAGACATTTAGCCAGAGATACATCACTGCTCCTGCTGTCTTCTCTGAGAAAAGATTCACTCATCCACACACTCACTCATGCATGTGTGCACACAAACACAAGCACGACACAGACCCAAACACACACACACACACACACACACACACACACAAACACACAAGCGCACACAAGCGCACACATGACACATGCACATACACGCACAAACGCACAGCGATCATCATTTTACTGACAGACAGCAGAGTGGTCTTGCTGGGTTATTTTCAAGACAGGATTCATCTCGCAAGCCCAACAGACATTTCCCGAACACACACACACACATACACACACACACACACACACACTCACACAATAGACCAAATGGCGTCCCACCTACAGGATCTACTGGTGATTGCTGAGCTGTCAGTAAACAGGCTCCTACCTGGGAGCGGGGCTGGGCCCGATGGGGGAAAAGAGCCAGGGTGGTGGGTCTCTTTGGTCGTCGTGTATCCATAATAACGCTGGGCGATGGATGGCTCCACCCTTAACATAGATGGTAACGCAGTGTCCTTCCTCCGGCTCCTCTCTCCTATATATCTCTCCTTGCGTTTTATATTTCAGGTCGTTTCGGGGTGTGCCTCTGCCTGGACGAGGCCCTCGCCCAGCTCACCTCTCCCTCTCTCTCCCACTCCCTCCTCCTCAGCATCGATCAGCTCTAAAGAGATGAGCAACACACAGACGCACCCTCCTCACCGCCTCTCTGGCTGCCCATTGGCCGCTCCGTGGTGCATCGTCATCATGTTCCTCACGGGAGAGGGAGGGAGAGTGAGAGAGAGCGAGCCGGGGGCGAGCGGAAGAGAGAGAGAAGGAGAGAGGGGGGAGAGAGAGAGAGAGAGAGGGGTGGGGGGGGGGAGAGAGAGAGAGAAGGATAGAGGGGGGAGGGAGAGAGGGAGGGGGAGAGAGAGGTTAAATAGAGACTGGGGGGGAAAGACAGAGCATGCACAGATTAAGAAGGATAGAGAGGAATGGTTCACGGCAGACAGAGAAGACGGGAGGAGGGATGGGGGAAGTCAGGACGGACCAATCACAGAGCGGCATGACATCATCAGCTCATCTGTCTGCGGCTTACATTGAGTGTGGCTAATAGATGCCTATATCTGGTGTATCTTGTGCAATATTCTCTCTGTGTGTTTCAGACGTTTTCCTAACAGTGTATAACATTAATGGACGCTGCCATGTGACAAGCTCATGTGTACGTACACATTATTTGGAGGCCAAGCTATATAAATTGTTTGTATATATTGTTGCTGGTCTAAAAATGGAATTGATGTATTATTAATGTGAAAATAAGCAATGAGCCCACTCTAAAAGGGGTGCAGTTACATGGATGTGCATGGATGCAGCACACATAATGCAATAACAGTCTTCTTGCAGCAGTTATCTTTCAATATTTAGATTGTTTTTTCTGTGTGGGAAAAGTCTTAATGAACTGAGTAAATAATTTAAATTCATATTGAACGCTAAAATTATTAATGATAATGACCACAAAGAGTATATGCCCGATGTTTAGTCACTGTAGCCACAATGTTGCTAAGTAGCACTGTCCAAAATAAATCAAATGGTTTCCGCCAAACCGTATTGCACCATCTCCAGCCAAATTCCAGAATCTCTCAGACACTGCATTTTGGTAAGCTTTAGCTCAATGAATGAGAGCAAATCTTTGTTCTTAAAGACAGTACCTCAGCTGCCTTATCTTTTGCAATGCATGTTCTTAAGAACTTTTCACTATAATTTGCATATTTCATACAAAGGTTAATCAAAATCCACACTAATGGATACATTAAACTCTTCACAGAAAATATGTTTTATATTGACTGGTTCAGTATTCATAACATTTTATTAGACAAATGTTACATTCAATAAATATTTTTCTTTTTTAAATTCAGTTTAAAATTAACTACTTAAAACATTGAACAAAAAAAACACACAAAACAAAAGTACTACAACCACAATTTTAATGCAAAAGTACTGCACAAAACAACACAAATAGAACAAATAGTCTTATCCAAATGACTAAACAAGATACACAATGTAAGTTAGAATAATTCATGTACACAAGCATCTGATGAGACAAGGGAGGTAGTTGGTCTTTGTCCCACAAACTACTTTTGAGCAACCAAACAGTAACTTTCTTATTGTCTCCAATAAAGTGCCTAATAATATACTTTTGCATCCACATTCATTTATGCAGACAATGCTGAAAGTGGTTTGGTAAAATAGATTATGGTGTACATATACTCTATTACATACACCTGATCAGGCCAGTAAACTAAAAATACTCCCTTTGTAAAACATGTATGGCTATTTACAAAGAATACCAAACAAAAATGGCTTTCATATAGATAGATGGATATGGGGGTCAAATAAAGGATATTTTCACAATTAAACACCAAATGCAGATAAAGAAAAAGACCTCAAACATACTACTGTTGACGTTAAATATTTTCAAATGTGTTATCAAACTTTGGTCAAGGTAGTCTTTAGAATAAACATACCATGATACAGTTGAATTTAATAGTGTATGTCTGTGTGTATTTGCGTGTGTGTGTTTACAGATTTACAAATAAATGTTTACATATAATCTATCAAGGTCAGAAATACATTTGAAAATATAAATAAGTACAAGGTGAGTAAAGTATTCATTTTAGATACATTATGAAACAGGCTGTGGTAATACAACAGAAATCCTTTTCTTATTTTACTGATAATAATTTAGACAAACATGTTATCTTACATAAGACACTCAGTAAAAGGTGAGAACTGTCACTGGCAACTACTGAGCGATAGAAAATAGGTTTCTGTTACCCGAGAGCTCTGGATGTGCAGCATTAACTTTTAGCTGCTTAGTAAATATACTTTATCGTAAATACTGTCTTAAGATAAGCTACATTAATAGTCTGTGCTTATAGCTTCACATCCTATAATACTTACATACTAAAGAGAAGCAAAAAGCTTGCTTGTGATACAGAATATTGCCAATGATAAGACAATGTCACCTGCTTATTTCAGTCAAACATTGTCACCATAATACCATTTCTGGCACTATATAAGCACTTTTTGAGTATTCAACCTGAATAAGATTAATACATTTTAATTGTATGGCTATGGAAACATTCCCATCAATCACCATAAGGGTTATTGATTCAAACTATTTACAGTAAACAATTCCAAGTTAAGAACATTAAAAAAGTCCAGATTGTCCATCAAACATAACCGGCTACCCATTCCTCAGAATGTGGCTGATGTTCAATGCTCAGCATTATATTTATTTCAATTATCTGTGTGTAAATCTATATAAAAAGGGCAACAGGAGCTACAGTCGACCTAGCTTTTTTCATATTGCAGCATCTCTCCTTTTGAGTGCTGCCCTCACATTGGAATGACCTACAAAACACAAAAGCAAAGTCAACAAAACCATCAAGAGAATTGTCAACTCTAGAATATGTGTAATTAGCATTTAACATTGAGAAAATAAATAACGTCTAATAAAAAATGAATTTGATATCATAAACAGAATTGTATTTTTTTTTACTTCCAGTATGCTTCAGTAAGTTTCAATAGATTTGCAAATTGTGTTTAGTCATCACACGTTGCTGTTTGGCTTGTTTGGCTTGCTAAATATGTTACACATTCAATTACAAATTAAATAAATATGTGAAATAGTTCAATCAATTCATGAATGTAACGCTGAGGTCATCATCAACCTGAAAGCGGTGAGAGAGCAGAAAGGAGCAGTAATCATTAGGCTGCACACCACAACATCAACTACAGTTTTAATATATACCACCAACTCTGCATAAGAAGAGAATAAGAAATGGATTCATACCAGTATCAAAATGATTTGCTTCCGCAAAAAAAACTAAAGCCAAACAACCACATTCATTGTTATTAAGTATTAACAAGCAAGGGTTGATTTTGGATGACTATTTAAGATTCAAACCTCCAAAGACAACTCCAAACAATTAATTACGATACCAACTGTAGAAGCTAAGAATTAAATTCATGACCAATATCAACTATAGAGGCTGAGAATTTAACTAATTATCACTATCCAAATGTAGAGGCTAAAGTTCAATTAATTATCAATGCCAACTGTAGAGGCTGAGAATTATTAAATCATTACCAATGCCAACTGTAGAGGCTGAGAATGACTAAATCATTACCAATACAGACTGTAGAGGCTGAGAATTATTAAATCATTACCAATACCGACTGAAGAGACAGAGTTAAATCATTACACCAATACCGACTGAAGAGTATGAGAATTAAATAATTACCAATACAGACTGTAGAGCCTGAGAATTGAATTAACTACCAATATCCACAGGCTGAAGATGAAATTGATTACCAATAACAACTGTGGAAAATGATAACTCTGGAGAAAGTGAGAGACAGACTCCCAGACATTCAAACACATCCATTGCCTCATTACCTCCAACTATCACTGCTGATCATTTGGGCTGTCCTGGATCATGTCCTCTTCCATGCTCACCTCCATCCAACACTCCTCTCCCTGGTCTCCCGCTCCGTCCATCGCCTTCGCCCCGTCCACTGGGGCTGCCGGGACCCAGCCCAGGACACCACGGGCCCTCTGGCTGCGCCGGTGCTTGCGGGTCTGGCCTTTCTTCCTCTGGCCCAGAAGCGGAGCGTGTTGGCCCGCTAGCGTCACCGGACGCAGAGAAAGAGCTCCGAACGGGTTTGAGACGGGACTGAGGTTTGGGAAGGGCACGGTGGTGGCGGTGGTGGCGGTGGTGGCGGTGGTGGCGGTGGTGGCGGTGGTGGCGGCGGTGGTGGCGGCGAGGTTGGATGCTGGGTCTCTGGCTGGGGTTTGACTGGTGGTTGGGTTTGAGGATAGGAAGGGAATAGAAGGAGGGTGGAGGAACACCGCAGCGGGTACATCTATGGATAACTTGGTTATGGCCGCCGTGGGGGACAGGACGGGGAATGTGGACGTGTCCGTAGAGGTGGAGGCGTAGGCCTGAGGTGGTGCTGCAGGGCCGACGCCCCCCTGCTCCCGTGTGGATGTGGAGAAGGTGTTTGCTGCAGAAACGTTGAGGCCTGGGGCAGGAGAGGACATGCATGCTCTGGAGGAGTCTGGGACCAGTGGGCAGGCCGCTGGCTCATGGACTGGAGAATCTACGCAAAACACAGCATCATAGTCTTAAATGAGCCCACAATACACAGAGTACATGGGTGAGCTTCAAATGAATAATGTTTACATCGGTGATGCATCATATTATGCAGCAAGAACCTGAAGCAAGAAGTCAGGTTATTCTGTCTTTTAACAGGTTGATTTTACATGTGCATAGTTGATTGTAGTTGTTAAGAGGGTATTCTAGTTAAGAGTGGTGGATTCTAGTTGTGAGTGGTGGATTCTAAGAAGAAAGATTCTAGAAAGGGGAAGATTTGGGTTCACATGCTTGGGGTTGTTTTGGGACAACAGGCTGTAGCTCAGGAAGTAGAATGGTTGACTTGTAACCGGAAGGTTGCTAGTTCAATACCCGGCTCCTTCTAGTGTAGCTGAAGGCTTAAGTGTCCCTGAAGACACCAAACCCTACCTGCTTCCAACAAGCTGTGTGGTTGACACCACCGTCGGTGTGTGAATGTGTTTATGAATGGTTGTGAGTTGCTTTGGACAAAAGCATCTGCTAAATGCCCTTAATGTAAATGTAAATGTTACAAAAATGCATGGCGATGCAGAATTAATTTTGTTGTGTTCGCTGGAACAGTAGTCTGTGGCATTAGTTGTTTGGCGGTCTTCCCAGCTGTTCTGTGTTCCAAAAGGGTGAGGCCGTTTGTGGTTTACCCTGCTTTTGTCCTTCCTGCTATGCAGCAGGTCAGGTTCAGAGCTTAGTTGTTATGGCATGTAAACATGTAACTTTACTCCAATCTTTGGATTTGGAAGTTCCCTGGACACATGACTGCTCAAGTCTAATTCAAAACAAAATACAAGAGATATCCTTCTACCAAAAAAACGAAGCACATTGCAGAGGTATTAATGTTGACGCTCATGTCAGTTATAACTGGTTGGAAGGCCAAGATGCAGGTCCTTACCGGGACCACTGCTAGTCTGGGACTCGTCTGTCATCGGTGGCTCCGCCTCCTCCTGGATGGTTGGCACCGATGCAAGGAGACCTGCAACACAGACAAGATAACAAATACATCAATAGAACTAAATAGAAAATAGAAATGTAGCTTAAAAATAGTTAGTGATTAGCTGTTACAAGCCGTTTTGGAAATCTTCCCCTTATAACATCATAAGGGGCAGAAAGTGGGCATGTCTATCAGCCTTCCCAGTGGACTGTAGCAAACGTTGCTGATCTATCCGTCACACATCTAGGTGGACACGCCCACCTGTGATGTCTTAAGGGGCAGATTTCCAAAACGGCTTGTAACGGCTAATCACACCACACCTGGTGGCATGTCATGGCACCTTTAAGCCTTCACAATCATTAAGATGTATGGTGTCCTGCTTGCAAGGCCCCCCAACCAGGACAGCAAAAGAGTTAAGGTATGAAGAAAACAATTTGCATTACATCTTCTTTTTATTGAATAGAAATGTATGATCGTAAGATACCGGTTTTACTCCATTAAAGACAAGGCGGTCGGTACAGTTGACATTAAATGAGGTTAAGGATCCACTATGGGACTTACTGAGGCCTCTGTAATGGGACAGTTGCTGGTAGACCTGCTTCATCCTCTCTATGTTCAGCCGGCTGGCCTCGGCGTGGTTGATCATGGGTTTGGGGTAGTCCACGCCCACCACGCAGTGGGCGGCCTTCTGGACGGATAAGGGGGCGTTCCAGGGCTCATAGATGTAGCGGTTTGGGTAGTCCTTCAAGATTGGGATGTAATGCCTAAAAGAGCATTGACGTTTGAGGTTCATGGTTTGCTAAATGAATTATTTTCATCAACTCAGCATTGTTAAATACTTGATTCTGATTGGTAAATATTGTTCCAAGGGTGTGCATTATGCCTTGCCTTTCCACGGTTCCAAATCAATGCACAACAAATCCAACGTTTAAAACATCGGTCAAATATAAACAAAACAATAATGTTATAGATGAAAGCTAACTAACTAATATCTCGACTGTGGTATGAGTGGAATAAAACACCTCAGGGTGTTCAGATATTGGAATAGAACATACTTAGTCATACATTATTGTCCAATAACAGGACAGCCTGCATTGGTTTATTCCTTACGTCTTCAGCAATCAAACATACCCTCAAAATACAACCGTACATTGGATCAAAGATCACTTACGGGAAATGACCATACAAATTGCAAATACTGAAAAAACATGGGTATTGGCAGGAGAATAACCTGATATAATCTCCTGATGGATCCGTCCGCCGCCCAAAGCCAACAGGACAGTAGCAGTGGAAGAACTGCTGGAAGAAGGCACTGCATGAAAGCCACATCCAGCTGCCAGCGTTCACGCTCCAGTCAGCATCTAGTAGCAACTCCTCAAACACCTAGATTCATACAAAGACAACCAAAAACAACAACCGATTCATCTCTTGTGTGTGTATTACCTTGCCATAATTCCAATATATTTCTGTGAAATAACTATCTCAATTTATGGAGTCATTGAGTTAAGTTGTGGCGCTTTTATATTGCATCAGAACTGTACAGGGTTCGAAGAGTGTGGTGAAAGTGGCTCCTAGAGTTAAGCAGCTTGACCATGCGTCTAATGATGTACCTTCATGCCGCTCTCCCAGCTGATCCACAGGTCTCCCCGGGTGAGGAAGCAGGCCACGGCGTGCCTGGCCAGGTGATGGATCCAGCCCTCCTGCCGGAGCTGGGTCATGATGGCGTCGATCCAGGGGAAGCCCGTCCGTCCTTCGGCCCATTTAGCCAGCGCTTCTGGGTTCTGGTCCCAAGGTATCTGGGAATATTATGGCTGAATAAACTTCTGAGCAGCAATGAAGTGGTTCACCTTGGTTTATATTTCAAGCAGATATTTAAATAGATATACTAACATTAAATGGACAGTCGGCTGCATTTCTGGTGTTTATGGGTTTGTCATAAAAAGATGCATAATTAATAACCCGGCTCTGACAGCAAGGGTTTCCAAACCTGGACACAGATGGGGTTTCCTTCCATGCGGTCAAAGTTTGGGTTGATGGTGGCCGCCGTGTAGAAAAACTCTCTCCACAGTAGCTGTCCGAACAGGGACAACGGAGGACTGCAACGCTTACGCAGCTGAGAAAGACAAGAGACAGTGAACATACAATGTGTACAAAACGATGAGGAATTATGAGGGTAAACTAATAAGTCTGAGTCTGAATATATGGGGGATCATCCTAGACACCTCCCTAGAGGTGTGCATGCGTTTGTGTCGATCGCTTGTTACCTTCATGTATAGTTCTCTCAGGTTGTAGTAGAAAACCCGGCAGGACAAACAACCGAAGCGCAGGAAGGGACTGAGGCCCGCCGGACTGGCGAATAAAGAGCAGACCCCCCGAGGGTGCTCAAAGTTTGCCACCCACGCCTGCAGAGACAGAGATGTGGACAGAATCAGTCACAGGGTTGTTTCAACATTGAAATTTGTTTGACAGTCGCCTAGATGATTTTATGTTTTGCCAAAGCAAAACTCCAGTGCCAAAGAGAGACTTATAAGAGAAGGTGTCAAATACAATCATCTCTGATTTAATTGATTATGGGTGCAATGTGGGTTTTTGTAGCTGTAAATGCAAACTAAACAAAGAAGGATTCTGGGTAATGTGCCTCCCTTCTCTGGTGACGCTGACGAGCAACCCCCACCCATTGTTGGTTGTGCGTGTGTGGATCAGGTGATACGTTTGGTTATTTTTGATGAAATGACAGTACAGTATAGCCATAGTAACTTATGCAATGAGTACGAATACGTAAATTACTATTAAATTGTTGTCAAACTCAGTTGAATAATCAGTGTGTCTGGTGGATTACATTTTTTAAATGCAGAAATTTGATGGGGAGAAAAGAGGTGAAGGACGGAGAACGAGAGGTGGTTATGGTTATGAATAGCATCAAGGACCTTATATTTGTAAGCACTAAGCCTAACCCATGAGAAGCCATAACAAATGACTATTATGTTATTATTATTTATAAATAGGGACATTTATTTAAATGTTAAGTAGGTGGAGTACCAGGGCCCCGTTTCCCGAAAACGATGGATCCATGCTCGTACGATCCATCGTACGATGGATCTCACGATGCATCGTTAATTTTAGGGGAGCGTTTCCCGAAACTCATCTTAACATGAACGCGCGTGCTCTGCTCTTACGACGTCGTAGGATTGTAGCTGTCTACTGACACGGTGCTGAAATGGGCTCCGTAAGGGGGAGACGCAGGAATGTTGTTGGATTAAACTATATTTTGTGGTAGCAAAAAAATATCTCCCCATCAAGGCCAACAGCAGAGTAGCCTACGAAAAGAATAGACTAATATGAATGCTACAAATATTAAAACACAATTGATTTGGTCTAGGCCGTCATATGCTATATCAGTCCTAATCCCGAACGCACCGTGCGTACATTGTTTCACGGCATTTTCTCCCCTGAAATAATTCCATATTACAAAAATTAAAAAAAATAGCATGTGTCTGTGTGACAACTAGGCCTATAGCATTTATTTAAATGTGCTGAAACATGCTTTGCGCCACAAAGAGGGCAGACTTTCTCTGATTCCTGCATTCCGTTTCATTCATTCATTCAGTGATTGACACGCCGCACACCCTCTAGAAACTTTGGTGTCAACATTAAAAATGCAACGTTTCATTCATTCATTATCATTCAAACGCAGAGGCATTGGCACGGCTATTGCTGTTGCTGGTCTAGATCGATTCCTGCCCATATTGTTGGGCAGGGGTATGATGATGCGGGCAATGTAAGCGGGAATGGCACGCATCGATTCGCAGCACAGTTTCCCACAACAGTCTACGTTCACTGCAGAAACCACCCTCTCAACTTGGCGATTGTGCACTCCACTAAGGTCAGGGATGTTCGTAACTGTCTAGACACGGTCCAATAAATAGTGAACTTCATCACAGCCTCACCGACGCGCCTACAGTGCTTTATGGCAAACAATCGCAACAAAAAACGCCTGCAGAAATTATCCGACACCCGCTGGTCTCAGCATGATTCATGTAGGCTACAGTATGTCTTCTGTCATTGATCAATATGAGGACATTTTAACCACAATGGTTGAATTTAAATCAGAGGGAGACAGCAAGTGCCGCTCGCAAGCGACCTCCTACACGAGCAACGGAATCATTTGATTTTATTATATGCCTTGTGATAGGGTTGCCTTGTGACGTGGCGTTTCATCGGTAGGCCTACATTTCTTTTTGGAATTTTAAATTGCTGCAATAAGTTATATTTTTGTTGACTTCTAACATGTCTCTGTCTTTGCTGTTTAAATCTAACAGTAGTCTACGAGTAATATATATGCGGGAACCACTGTTTTTGGGGTATTGCGAAATAGCGCCAGCTGGACATTCCGTGGTATTGGATGACGTGTTTTAATAAAACACATCCAATACACGGAATGTCCAGCTGGTGACTCCACTGAGGCTATAGTAACGATGCATCCTAGTGCTTAACGAGTACCCTGTAGGCGTCGTTAGGACGTCGGCTAACGATGCTTTCGGGAAACGGGGCCCAGGACCTCTCAATGAAACTGGTCAATTTCAGACCACTGAAACTGCCTGGTGCTTTCAATGTTGTAACACAACACTTAATACAACACTATACAAGCTTTGTTAATGGGGTTTCATTTACTCAAGAATAATAGATATTTCTGTTGATCAAAAGTTAATAGATAACAGGAAAATGCATTGATTTCTGTTAAATAAGTCTCATTGGCTTTATTGCACTCGGACCGATCATGCTTACTGTGGTGCGTAGTCATCCCCAAAGGCCCATTCTGAGCCAGGAAAAACTCAGAGTCAGAGTACAATTTCGATGCATTTCACAATATCAGCGAGTAGGAGTGTCACGATAACTTAAACTAGCCAAGGTATCACACTGCCCAATTGTAAAATAATGCAACACAAGTTTAGATGCGTGAGTGTGTGTGTGTTGTCACGACAACACGAGAGATAGCACGTAAATGCTACTGCTAGGATACTAAGCTTCCAAAAGACATTAACCACAGGAAAAACGCCTTTTTAGGATAGATGTCAATCTAACTCAATTTAAGGATAGCCTGTCCTTAATGAGTTATTTACCTTCCGGTCCAAGTGTTTGTTGAGTCTCTCCAACGCCTCAGACTCGCCCCCTTTCCAGACCGCGGGAGGCAGACCTTCCGTTTTGAAACCTGGCATGTCAAACACACATGCAGAAAGATAACGAGAAGCACTTAGGATAACAACGAAGAAAATAATGTTTAGCGGTAAAAGGTCAAACATTTGTGTCAGAAAAAGCTTATTTCTAACATTAGGAGGGGCCTTCTTACCCAGCTCTTCCAGTGAGGGTACACTGTAATGTTCATCGTGGTCTTTAGCTATGCGTGTTTTACACCTCTCCATTTGCTGCGGGGTGACGGTAGGAAGGGGCCGTCTGGGCAGATCTAGTCTGTTCACGATGGTCTGAAAACGCTTGAAGGTCAGCGGAGGACTGTTGTTGTTCATCTCTATAATCCTGTGAAACATAGAAATATCTTTGAGGTTATATTTTGTATAGGGTTAGTAAGTGTAAGTGTTACGCATGTGCGCTCCTAGACTAGTGGGGGTCAACCTAAGCCAACTGCCCAACTACTACACTAACTAAAAGCATTTTCTTAAACCCCTTACTACTATCTGAGATACTGAAAAGTCGCTATAAAGACGCTTTTGCCACTTAGGACAAAAGCCTCAGCTAAATAAATCTAATGGGACATTTTGCCAACAATTAATTTGAACACATTTATTACGTAATGCTAATTCACATATGGCCTTATGCTATATTCTATTTATTAGTAGGATCCTCTTCATGAACACAATAAATGAAGGCAGAATGTATACTTATTCCGACATCTCACCAGTAGGATGTTTATGTATTATGCGATTGTTTAGACAGGTGTATGCTTGGCAGGGGCAGGGGACATTTGATATGTACTCTCGTTACATGTCTGTGTTTTGCAGTCAGCTCCAACCGTTGCATAAGATGCATGTAAGTCACACAAACCTGTCAAGGTTGTAGAGGGTGTGCAGGTTTCTGACGATGGTCTCAACGCCAAACTCATGAGCCACCTTGATGATGGCCCCATCTCTCTCTTTCCCATAAGGCTCTGGGTCATATTCAAATGTCAGGCGGGTGACATTCCACTCCTTACAAACAGAGACAGAGATAGAGAACACAAATGTAGGTTAGGGATAGGGTCAGAAAGATTTATTGGGTGACTTATAGGGAATGAACTAGAATAAGTGTGTGGATTTTTCAGAATATAGCGAATACAACAATATCCCAGATAAATATTAATAATTAATTGAAATGTTATTTTGGTTAAAGCTAGGGTAGGCAAGTTGGAGAAACCAGCCAGAGTAAGCTTGATTTTTAGTATTCATTCATAAGTATTCAACTGAATAAGTCCCACCCCTCCCTTCACGCCTCCGCCAAAGCCCCTAATACACGTGACTAGCTTGCTAGCTTTAGCAACAGGTCTGCCTAGCCTTGTGGAAGACTGCGGTCATGCTTGATAAGTACATGGGCTGAGTGTGTGTAGGTAGCTGTAAGTAGAGGGACAGGTAGGCCAACCAATCATTTCATGAAGGATGATTTAAATGATTGGACTGGCTACCTACGGCCCCATGTTCCAGATGTATTCATTTTTTTGGACAGGGCATTTGATTTATTGATTGCTGTCAGGGTGTTAAAATAATTTCAACAATTATACCAAAAAAATGCTTCCCAAATAAATTGCCTACCCTTGCTTTAAGAGCAACTTTGCAAAGAAAGGGCTGTCTTCTTAATCTGTCTTTTCACAAATATGAAACCATTATGAACACAGCTACATCATGCCAGGCCGCTTATTAATTTGTGATCATTTGACAAACCTTGAAAAGCCTTGGGAAGACATCCGTGGGCTGTCCTCTAACCACAAACAACCTGGAGTTGAGTTTCCTCAGGCTGTTGTCCAAGTCCTCCAAAGACTCCAATAGAAACCTAAGAAAACACATACAGCTATATTGGGATATATGGAAATTTATGTTTACCAATGTTAGACTTCTAATTTATTTGCTCAATCAATGTACTGCTGAATGTTAATATATAACTAGATGGTCATCGATGATCAGCAAGTGTCTGTGTGTGTGTGTGTGTGTGTGTGTGTGTGTGTGTGTGTGTGTGTGTGTGTGTGTGTGTGTGTGTGTGATTTATTACAGTAACGGAAATGGGTATAATGTAATATACTAGCAGCATGTAATGTAACAAGTCGCAGCATGTTTTTAAATCAATTCAGACATGCAATCAACCCATGAAAGCTAAGTTAATATTCTTAACTCACTTCATTTGTTTTCCTTATTTCATAATGCATGCCATTTAACATTTGTTCAATTACTATTTTTCAATAACGTTACGTTTCAACACGTTAACATACAAAATATATAGTGAGGCAATGGGTATGCATCTAGATCAGATAATTTAGCAAACTGATCCGAGTGGAGTGAGCACATTTAGATTATCGTTACACAAAATGATTACAATATGATCTCAGTCGATCGTATTTAAAACGACATTTCGAGTTGGGCAGCAACTACGGGACAGCAAAGGAGTGGAAATCTTATAAAAGCACAGACCTCCATCGGTTGACTCCTACGTTAGCGGAGCCAGCAAACCACGGATCCAGAATATAAACACAACAAACAGTGTCCGCTCCATTAAGGGCCTCCTGCAATGAAGGATTATCGTGCAAACGCAGCCCTTTGCGAAACCAATGTACAGAATTCACCACCATGATGATTCATTAGTCCATCTTCATAGTACAAAGGCAGAAACGAGCGTAATCAATCAACTGACGCCGTAAAACTGAATAATAAAATCCAAAACACGCACACGTCAGACTGAAAAACTTCCCCGGCTGTCAGTGGATGGCAGCAGCGGGCGAGAACATGTTTGGGTCAACGTCATGTAAGAGGTGTTTCATAGGGCTGTTCCGGTCGCTCCGCTCATTGGCCAGAATGTGAACGTCATCATTAATTTATATCAGGCTCGATGTGCATTGGTTGCTGGCACATGTTTCTAAAGAGTGTCACGTTGTTGTTGTTTTTTTCTTTTTTTCTTCTTATTGATTGAACGATGAGCAGCACCCATTGAATGCTTGGAAAAAACAAGTCGTTTTATTGTGTGCCTCATGGCTGTTGTGTTCATTGAGTGATCTGAACAATCGATTCTAAATAAATGTATACTGCTCTTCAATTAATTCAGAACGATGATATATTATAAAATGTTTAATGATAATTATAAAAAAAAAACGTTATTTTTTTTTAGCTCAATGTATTAGGAAACGTTCTGTTTAGAACTTAAACAATAATCACATTGGACCATTATCCTTATTACTACCCACACATACACATATCATCTGTTCTACATGATCAATGGGAATAATCTACCTGAAAATAGATAATCTACTTTAAAATAATTAAAAGAAATACAAATGTCCATCACTATTTTGCTACTACAGATTATTTTGTTTATTATACTCCCTCAAAGCTTATTTACATTTTAATGTAATCAGTTCTTGAGTCATATGCACCTGTTTATCTAATTTATATTAAATTATATCTCTAAAAGGTGTAAATTCTAGGATGAACACCAAGCATTTTAATAGATAGTAGAGGTAGAATGGTTTAAAAAGAGTGAAAAAAAAAGAGTAGAATGGTTTAAAAAGGCCAAAATTTGTTTGTCCTGCAAGCTAAACTACTCTATATTTTGGTCCCAGTCTCCCACCCAAATAATGAATGACACGTGACAGAGAATACAGCAGTTTTTACTTTATAGAATACAGCATAACTGACCTTCTGAAAAAATAGTTCTATAATAGACAAAAACAGCCTGAAAGATACACGAAAAAAGAAAGAAAAGGAAAAATTGGATTTAAAAAAGATTACAAAACTAAGATATATAGCTGGATGAAGGCCACATTGGGCCTGAAACTTATATATATAATATAACTACCGACATTCACAGAGAAATCAAAACAAAAGCAAAAAAAAAAATCTATGGTAAAAGGGTTTGGTGAAGCTCACAATAGTTTCAGATTGAGAACAACATGCAGATTACTACATTGAGCTCAACACAGCTGAATGATATGTAGCATTTAACTAAGATGTCACATGGATACATGGTGTACTGACACAAGTTTCTTCCTACATTGGCATACATACATGAAAGCAACTGGACTGAATAGAAACGTCAAGATTCTGTTTGAAAACTAAATTTACGAAAAACAATATGAAAATATGGTAACAATTTAGGATTATTTTATGGTTTTACACATCTTATCGATATATTTGTCTTTAGTATTGTTACAAAATTTCGGGAAAATTCATCCAGGTAAAAACAAATGATAATCTAGTACTATTGCTCTCAGCTCACTCGAAAACACACAAAATGAAAAAACTCTCAAATAATATCCTCTATTATTCTATTCTCAAATTATTTTTAAATAAATGAATACAAACTAATTGAGTGATTTTTTTTTCTTTGCAAAACAAGTTTTGAACAAAAACAGCCCAAAGGGATAACATATTATTTGGGGTTTAGTGATGTGTACACACTCCAGCTCAAACCAGTTCATGTTGCAGCCATTAAAAAGGTGTACTTCACATTAATCCAAGACCACATCAGATCGTTGTTGTATCACAGTTTGGATCATAATTGGTTGTCCAGTAAATGAATCAGATCATTTAAATACTATTCTAAGAATTATAAAAAGATTTGAAAGCGACCAATCCTGGTGGAATTCCACTTCGGAATTGTCTCTCCTGTTCAAATGGTCACTGATACTTATTTCCTTGAAAGGAGGTAAATTAACCCACATTTTTGCTTCCATCATCATGGATGAACTGTGAACAAACACAAATCCTTATCACAAGCCATTGCACATGGCACACGTTTTATGCATAAGAGGTTTTAAGGCCAATTTAACTGTTTCAAGGTCATTTCAGGTATGGCTGAAACGTTTTTTTATAGGCCACATCTTAGAGGCGAAAGCAGGTCTTCCAAGGACTAAGATAAAATAAGGACTCAAGTGTATAAAATTAATTTATTATGTATATCTATTCATTTTTAAAATAATTAAGTATCCCTAAACCCATATAAAATAGTTGTTACACTGCTATTTTCCATCCAGGGTTTCTATTATATTTTTGTCAGGAAAGAGATCATTTGTAGTATTTTTGACCAACTATAGACCACTACTGGCTTATTTTTGGATCATTTATCAGGAAAATGCATTTTCACTTCTCCTTAGCATGAAACATCTCAAGCTCCAGCTACGCACATATCAATGATTTTTTTTCACCCATCAGCGTCCCAACCTTTTGTACATATGCAAACAAAACACGCATGGAGAAAATGCACAAGCGCTACACACAAACAAAAAGAAGCGTTCCGCACGCACTCACAGTTGTTCATCAGTCAGCCTTGTCCTTCTTTTTGGTCGTGACTTTGCTGGCAACAGCTGACCCCACTGCTCCGACACCCCCCGTTACCATAGAATAACTGCCTTTGACCAGACCCACGCCAGCCGAAGGCACACTGGTCACTGCAGTCTTGGTGATCTGGAAACTTTTGGTTCCAACCCAGGCCACACTTCCGAGTGTCACCCCCACCACACTCCGGGTCATAGTGAATAGGCCACCTCCCACTTTCCACAGGACTCCGCCTTCTGATTTGGGATGGTCTTTTTCACCGTCTAAGAGAAGAAGTCAACAAAATGAAGAGGGGAGAATAGTTCACTTTAATATGAGTATATAGTGACTATTTCTGTATCACCTCACTTAAAGATTTCTAAGTTGTGTTACATAGGTCCATGGTTCCAAATGTGTACTTATGTGTATACTAAAAGCCCAGTGAGTTGGAGGAACTAATTCAGTGAAAGTATAGGGAACCCAAAGTCAGTTTCACTCACTCACTCACTCACTCTCTCGTGGGAACAAGAATAGAGCTGTGTGTGATAGCCGAACAGAAAGAAAACCATATCTTAAAGTTAGCAAGAATACAAAAGTATGCAGTAGTTGGCAGTTAACTTGGATAATTAAAAAATACATAAGATGGCTAGAATTGTTGCAATGGTGGATTTGCAGGGAACATGTTGTTCTTTAGGATGAAACTTGATGATGGTATACATTTGAAGACATCATCTCTATTCAAAATTCACATTGTAAAGTAGTGTTGTCTTCCGAGTTCAGTCACAGCCAAGAGATATACCTACCTATACGGCAGAACAACATTTGCCCAGAGAATTGCAACAAAATACACCTTTACACATGCACGTGTTTTGTATTACTAGAGTAGTTGTATGAAGGAGGAGGGAGCAGGTGTCTCACCCTCTGGGGGACCGGAAGTCTCTCCCTCATGCTCCTCTGTGTCAACGTTGTCATGGTGTCGGGAGTTGCCCTCTTCATCTATCTCCTGCTCTGTGAGGACCTGATAGGGAAAGAGTACCGATGGTAACAAATTGCAAATATTACAGTTATGATCAACATATCTACTCCAACTATGCTGTGCCTTTCATTAACTGCGGGAACTAATCGTGTATTTCCGCTGCTGCTAACGGAAATAGCACCACTACTAGTTAACCACAATAGTAAACAGCCCTGACCCTAAGCTCTCAACCAAACCCTAAAAGCTAGCATATGCTCAAGTACCATTTTTAAACGATGGAAAAAAACAGCAGAACTATTTCAGCCTAGTGTTTGTATGTAAAACCAACGTACGACTCGTGAACTTAGTACTACTATGCCCTCCTAGACCAAAGCTTGATTATTTGAATATTTTAATGTACAAAAAATGTTTGCAAATGATCAACATGACAACACACGGATATCGAAACGTTGACACGGTCATCATCAGACATGTCATGAGCCTTTTCAAAACGGACTGTCACAAAATCCAACCCCAACCCCCACTCACCTTCATATCATTCACTCGAAAACTACTTAAAAGCAGACAATTCGTCTTTGATAGCTACATTTAAAAAGTAAAGTAAAATCTTAAACTTTGCTTTTAGAATGATATATTTATCTCCCGCGGCGAGTAATTCTGCAGCGTTTCCCTTGCATAGTACATAAGATGCTCTATCGTTTTCCTATGATCACAAATCCTAGAGGACGTGACGCAATGTTTCTATTCTTGGTGTTGGTTCAAAGGCTCTACAGGGCTGCAAACAGCGCCCTCTATTGGATAATAAATATCTTCTTCTTCTTCATGGTGTTTTATGGTGGTTTGCATCCCTATTGTCACACTACCGCCATCGTTTGACCTAATGTATAACTTTTCCAATCCTCTATATCTATAACAAAAAACATTAAAGTGTTTCCTAATTTCTGACACTCCTTCTCCTAGACACTAGTTGATGTTTCCAATAAATCTGTAATGTGATTTTTAATATTTTACTCATTACAACCACCATGTAACCATGTTACCTTGATATTATGACCTGCTCCTTCCTGGTCCTCTCCATTCTTTTCACAATCCCAACTCAATTCATTGTATTGAATACATGTATACTTTTTTATTTCTCTGCCCTAACACTGCTGCCACTTTTCAACTGCTTGCCTCCACACAATTACCTTTTACTTTAGGCTTTGAAAGTACAATCTCTCCATTTATATATTTCCATTATTATATTGTGTTCTATTGTACACATTCTTATGGCACATAATGTGTGCAGGAACCCACATCAAACAGACATCTTGCTTGATGGTTGTTGAATATAATGGGGTTTACAGTCCTGTCCACAAATGATGATAACACCTGAAAGGATTTTGTAAAAGCAGGGTCATGGGGGAGTTCAGCACCATGGAGAGACACCATGGAAACTAGGTCAGGTCATTTATCATCATGCATCTGCTCCTTGATTGCCGATGAAAACATCTGCCAAACGTGAGCCAACCAACATTTCGCCAGCTACAAAGTCAGGAATCTCCCCCT
This sequence comes from Micromesistius poutassou, assembly GCF_964030765.1. NCBI lineage: Eukaryota > Metazoa > Chordata > Actinopteri > Gadiformes > Gadidae > Micromesistius > Micromesistius poutassou. Next base: position 11,039,963 of record NC_140283.1, on the reverse strand, counting down.
GCTCTCGAGAGGATAGGGGAAAATAAAAGATGGAGAAGACTATCGGAGGAAAAGGTGAATAGCTTTATGCCCCTGCTCCATTTCCTGCATTTCCACCATTTCCCCCATTTCCCTCCCTGTGTGCCTCTCTCAAACTGCCATGAAGCAGTATTGTGTAGTATAGTGCCAAATCTACCACCGGCACTTCCATCAGATCATCTGTTGCTTAGATCCATATGATACTATATACTCCTAGTGCATCTAAAAATTACATGCCTTTATCCTAGATCTAATTACAGAGTCAGTGTGAGACGAAATGAAGATGCGAGCACATATGCAAATATGTGGTACAGCAGACAGAGCAACGTGACAACAATCTGACAAAGAGCACATAGCAGTACAGGCTTACCGTCAGGCAAATCAGCTTAATAGACCAATTCACGATTCTCTCCTCTCCTCCACTGCATCCTGTATTCCTTGCAATGCCTCTCTTTGTCTAGATTTAACATACAAGATATTCCCTGTTTATGTTGTTGTTAGAATGTGTATTGAGTATATACTAATATATATAATAAACTAATATACTCATCAACATTTACCATTTTTACAGAACACTATTTCTTTTCTCACTAATATATTAAGTCAAGGCAAGCCCATTTTCAGTTACAGTCTCATTGTGCTTTACAGGCCATAAATTTATGACCTATCTTAAGCCCTACAAAGGGCAAGAAAACAATCCCTTAATGAACAAGGAAGAACTGTTTACAAGGAACGCAGAGTGGGATCCCACCTTTCAGGGATGGTAAGGAGTGCGATGGGTGCCATAAATGACCAACATGGTAGTAATACAAGCATACATTTGAAATGTAATATACAAAATTAATAATTTGGATTGTCCATGGTGATTGCTGGCTGGTGAGCAAGCTAGTAGGCCAAGAACGTGGGGTGGCCAAGCATGCAGTAATGATCATAGAATCACACTCAAACAGAGATAGCCTTCAGGTTAGATGGGGGAGGGAGGACATGGAACATGTAGAGAACCTCTAATCCCGTACCTATCGGCAGCAGGGGTGGGCAAGTGCTGGCTCACGAGTCGATTAAGCTGTAATGAGAGCCCAGGGACACTCGGCTCTCATTAGCCAAATGCGAGCGTAAAGGGGCTGGTTGTAAGTTTGGATTAGAATTTTTCAGCATAGTCAGCCTCCCTGATTACTGGTGTCAGACAATTTCACAGATTGATAGAGAACATACTTTTTCCTGCTAATTTATTTTGGAATTTAAAGAAGGCCAGCACCTCTGAAGGCAGAGAGGGACAATATAAGGCTCATAAGGCTACAATAAGGACCTTCAGGTAGGATGGTGCTAATCCATGCAGAATCATATAGATAAGCAGCAGCACCTTAAAATCTGACCTGACATCAATTGGAAGCAAGCGGAGGGAGGAGGGAATAGGAGTAATGTGGTCGATCACGCATGCTTTTCTTGTCCCATTGGATTTGACATGGCCTTTCACTTTTATTTTTTTTACACTAAAGGAGAGAAGGGGGAGGATAAATGTCTATGCCCCAGTTCTGCATCCTCTGAACTCTCCCTTTTCTGTCCTCCCTCAGAAAAGAGTTATTCTCTATTTTCTCTCTGTAGATGCATACAGAGAGTGAAACAGGACGTTGTCTATATGTTTGCTATTATCAAGATGTTATTTCTTAATTTATCAATTGTATAATTTATTTTCTATTTTAAATACAAATTATAAAATGTGTTCCCCCATTACATACACAGTTTTCATCACATTCCCTCAGTCCCTCAGACTCAGTCCCTCAGACCCTCAGTCCCTCAGTCCCTCAGACTCAGTCCCTCAGTCCCTCAGACTCAGACTAGTTCACATTCTCCTCTCAGAGCTGTTCCTACTGGTTCAGTGGAGGCCATGATGGCTCCATGGATTCTTTCCATGGCCGTTGCTAGGTAACTGCTGGTTCTGCATTAGCCAGTTTTATACTGTAAAACATGTCTAAGGAGACAGTGCATTGCAATACACTGTCAGTACACTACATTAATAGCAATTAATGTTGCCTAGTGTTTGAATCTGTCCAATGCCCAAACTTGACCAATTCTAAATACTTTATATAACAGCTTTGGATTTGTATGTGGATCATGTGTCTGATTTAGAACATATCCAGATACTGTCAAATACAATCTGTCTTGTATCTAGTTCAACTTTCAGCTGTGTGCATAACTCATAATTCATTGATGGCTTGCATAAATGTTGGTCTATGAATGACAAATGTTAAAAGGTATTGGTCTGGATGTGTGGAGCATGGGAGAGCATTGTGTGATGCAACATTTGAGAGATGCCATTTTAAAAAGCATTAATTTGAATGTAATTCACTTGTATTCTACTTCAATTCAATCTTTTTAGCAGGCCTAAAGGCCAGTAATGGCAGAGGTGTGTATGTAATGGCAGAGGTGTGTGTGTGTGTGTGTGTGTGTGTGTGTGTGTGTGTGTGTGTGTGTGTGTGTGTGTGTGTGTGTGTGTGTGTGTGTGTGTGTGTGTGTGTGTGTAGGTTTCGCTTCCTCACAACAGTCAAATATCTTGAAGTGTGTGTCAAATATTATGAACAGTATTTGGATTTAGTACACAGGTGGATCTTATGGGCACTGCTACTTTATTCATGTGGAAGATCATACATCACAAAGGGATGTATCCACCACACCTTTCAAATAACCTATCTCAAGAGAAATGTCAAAAAGTATATTTATATACATCTCAAAGTCAGTTATACTGTTCCTACGTGGTAACCATTAATATAAATTCATTATTTTTGATTACTTTTTACTTAAAAAAAAAAATATATATATATATATATATCTTTTTTTTAATATATATATTTTTTAAATTCATTTATCCATTTTATTAAATTAAAAAAGATAAATTACTTTTCAGAGCTCTTGGCAGATGGGGAACAGCCACAGGAGTAGGACAAGAACCTGTGCTGTGATGTTTGGCCTCTGAACCAAAACTCAAACCATCCCAAAGACTTCTGAGGCTCTCTACCCGTCTGAGGTGCCAAAGACTAATAGGGTTATAAATACATTCCATAAACACCATGTCACATGTTCACATAGCCACAGTTCCTCCTATACCTCGACCAGCCACACGCACACACACTGCACACACACACTGCGCACGCACACACACACACACACACACACACACACACACACACACACACACACACACACACACACACACACACGGTTAAGAGAGTTAAGCAAATTTTGAATATCTGCTCTGTGAAATAACCAACCCCTTTTAATTTTTCAAGTTTTATTGATACATATTTATTCAAACATATAGAAATGTACGTTTAATATAAAAATGATCGTATTTGTATATTTTTGCCTTATGCCATAATCTTTATCTTACTCCCACCCTCGCTCCCTCGCTCCATCCCTCCCCCCCCTCCCTCTAGTCTTCTCCTCATATCTTCGCCACTTCGATTCTCCTTTCGGTCACTCAAAATTATGGTTTAAGAAAAAGAAAAAAGTGCATACGTTTCCAAAAGCCTAGCTCACGCCTTCATACGCTGTGGGACGTGGTCGTTATGGTAGTACTAAACACGGGTCTTTTAATGCTGTTCCCCCCTCATCAAAAGGCAGGGAAAGCAAGACTCAGTGCGCGCGTCTCGACACTGGTGCTCGCGGCTGAGGATTCTATCCAATTTTCGATCATAATGGTGTCGTTACGCTACTTTTAGAAAGAATACGGGCTTCGATGGAATTTAAAAGAGGTGGTGGACAGGTGCACTGAGGACTTCGCATTCCCACGAAGGTGAGACGCTCAACAACCAACATACGAAGATGCTCTGGTTTAGACGCTAGCCATTATTGATGCGAATACGCCTGTTTCCTTCTCTGTTTGCTTGCTACGTGTACATATGCAGTTGCAGTTATGCAAAATATTCACAAGCTTAACATGTAAAAACTATCCGTTTATTATAGTAAAAAAAACTGATTAGCAGCTGTATGTTTGCAATGTGCTTGCGCGTTCTTGCTTTGATGGGGACAGACGATGAAATCATATGTAGCCTACAGTTATTTACATCCGACCTATATATCTTACTTAATGTGTTATCTCCAGGCTGATTTATTAGCATAGACTTTGTCTATCTAGGCTATTTTGCGGTTGCTCTTCTGATCTTGAAGGTGGGAGTGGCCGATAATAAGAAGCTTAGAGAGGAGAAATTGGAGCAACATCTATACATAATTTACATAACCCTTGAATAAGAATGCTTTAAACTGGGAAAAAAAAAAAAAAAACATTGATAAAAGGAATTAACAGTATATGTTGACAGAAAATATATAAATATCTATTGCACCAATGATAAAATATTAAATGATGTTGCATGCAGTTTGACAGAATGAGTCAGTTTTGGAAAAAAAACGCGCAGGCTACTGGCGAGGAAACATTCCCTTCTACTAAGAGAGACTTGAAAACAAAAAAGTGACGCAATGATGTTTCAATAATTGGATATTAGTAAATAACATGAAATATATCAAGAGACGGAGGGTGCATTGGATTTGGGGCAAGGACCGGCCGCAGGATGGAGCCGCTAACCCGCATGTCTGACTCCTGGAGGCGGGGCAGGAACCTCCCCCTAGCCTGTCCCCCTGGTAGAGGTGGAGCTGGGGTGGTGGCGGGTTACCAGCTGGGAGAAGCGGTGGGAATGAAGACAAGTACTTTGAAACCCAATCCCATCGTAATCCCCAAGATGAAACTCGGATAGGAAGAGGATGAGCTCAATGATGGGGTGCAGGCAGTAGGCGGGGTTTAGGTGAGACCTAGGCCTATGCGTAAAGGTCTCTCAGCAGAACCACCGAAACACTTGGACAGTTATGTGGTCCCCTTTCATTTGTAACTTTTCGATTGATTTCTATTAATTGGGAGCTTTTTGACAAGGTGAAATCTATTTTTCCAAACATGGAAACATGACAAAAAATAAATGTCAAATGTAATGACTATTCATTCCAGTCCAGTTCCATACTAATACAATAAACTAAAATTGTCTGTGGGAAATAAATCCATGTGATCCATGTGGAAGGACCAGTAAGACTAAAAGCCATTTGTCCGGACGAGCAGTGTTCTGGTGTTCATGGAGGTATACCGAGAGTGAGGATCCCACACATACACACACACACACGCACGCACGCACGCACGCACGCGCACACACACACACACACACACACACACACACACACACACACACACACACACACACACACACGCACACGCACACACAACCACACACACACACACACACACGCACACACACACACACACACACACACACACACACACACACATAAACACACATAAACACACACACACACACACACACACACACACACACACAACCCAATTTATAAAATAACAATGCCTTGTGTAAAACTAATTATAGAAATATAAACTAGGGTGGTTCAGTGTACCGATACCAGACAACTACCTACCTACTGCTAATTTGCATAATGTGGTACTTTTGTAATAGCTTAATATTATGGTGAAATGGTGTAAATCTATTGAAAATAAATATGGAGATGTAGTGGGTGTGCATATTGGCCTTTGAGTGCGTCTGTGTTTGCAGAACTGAGCAGAGAAAGCTGCCAGCAGATCAGGACAGCCCACAACTTGCAGAGAAGCAGATCATTATATCACTGCATTTTCCGGCTATCTAAATACTTGTTTGTTCTTAATTTGCCCACACACAATCCATGCCAAATACACTCAGATTTTGGCATTCAAAGTGGCAATTTTCCATTCTTACTGTAATATAAAATGAAAAGGTCAGACTTGGTTTGTGCTTTTCATTGTCTTCTTTATTCTATAGCTATAACATAGCTGCAGCTGTGACAAGTGCTTGGTAAGAGTTTTTCATTTTGGTTATATTTGAGTGCAACAAATAAATGATAACTTCACATATTAATCTGTTTTCAGTTTCAAATGTAATAAAGACTGCCACGTTTTTTGTTAGAGAATACCATTAACCTAGATATGTCAACATTTAAGACCAACTCAAGTTGTCGGAGATGGGCCTGAACTAAATTATAAAGGCAGGCTACCTACTATTACATTAAGTTTGTATTATAATATATAGATGCTATGTGACATTTGGAAAATTGTCACAAAGGCATTGTCACACTTTTTTTTTTACAAGGAGAACAATATGGGCCCAATCATAGAGCCTTGAGGGACCCCCTGAGAGATAGGATAGCCATCTGAATACACTGGGTATAGCTGATACCAAACAAACCAAAGCTTTCCTGCACATGACATGTATGTATATATGTATGTGTGTATAATGTATATTCAACAAAAAGTCCATGCTGTATCACATGCATTTGATGGATCAATAAACAGGGTGGCATACATTTAAATGTTATCCAGTGCCCCAAATTCTAGGTAATTTATCACTACCAAGGGAGGCATAAGTAAGGCATAAGTGTGACAAAATGCCACTGGGGATAAAAAAAATCTGTTAACTGATCGCCAACTAGGTTTTTAAGGACCTTTTTTTGGACACATCATTTAGAGATAGTTTAGAATTTACCAGATCTAGATTTAAAATCATTGTGGTGTGTTCCGGAGTGTTCAGGCAATTTACAACCGTACCAGGGTTGGGTGAATATTGGCTGAGAGTAGGAGAAGGAAAACACTACATTTTTCTTTGGGTATTATGTAGAAGCAATACTATTTTACTGCTAATTTAATTCTCCGGCCCATGGTGGCAATAAGAAACAAGAACCCCTTGGCAGCATTCAAAAGAGGGAGTAGAGAACGTAGTAGCAAAAGAACCACGCTGAAGTGTTGTTGGCTGTGGGGCCAAATAAGAAGTTTGTCAAATCTAGGTTGCGCAGTTTGAATTTGGCCTAGGTATTTTATCCCCCAAACGTAGCGTGGAGGATGTCAATGTAAACATGAAGACTTGCCCAGGGCTGGTGCACAGCATTAAGACATGATGCTGTGGTGATTTACCAGTTAAAAGTGTAATTTTATCACTGTTACCACTGTTATCTGTTACCTGGGTTTTGAGCAAAACATCTTGAGTTGAGTTGAGGGCTGCCCACTTCTTGATTGAAACATTATATGGTGACATTATGGTAACATTATATGGTGACAGAAAATGACAGACATGGCACAACTAAAACCACGGTCAAGTATGTTTGAAATCCCTCTAAATACAGAATAATATATGAGAAGTTTTGACTGGCAAGAAGTCTCACAATTCATACTATAAATTAACATTGAATGCTGGCATGGCTTCGATCTTTCAGAAAAAGAAAATAAACTAATGCCTACCAGGCAAAACTCGGACATAACCCAGACTACACTCTCCCTTTAAGTTAACAGGAACTGTTGTCATGAGTGATGATTGTTAAATATGTTGTACAACGATCTCCGGACACCAACTTCCTTAGACAATGTTTCTGTAAAGAACACAACATACATTTGTTAAAATCGCATTATGAAACCTCCATCTTGTCACTCTTGTATGCGTTTCTGTCCAGATAAATATCTCTGTAACAAAACAGAAATCACTCCGGCTTGACCTTTCCTGAAGAAGGACCTTCTCCAGGAGAACAGGAGGTGGAAGGAAGTGAAAAACCACTACCTTCCACCATGGTCCCCCATGTGTCTAAAATGTATCCAAAGTATGTAATAGGAAATTGAGCCAGCCTGAGAATCTCCCATGTCCCACCTCGTTTAGACTTCCAGATGTAATTTGAAATTAGCCATTTGTTGGAATAAATAATAAAACTATTAAAATATAAACAACATTAGTTTTTTTCAATAAATGGCAAAGGTTACACCATCTCTCAAAGTCAACCTTCACCTTTGATATAAAAGGGAAAAGTTAGCAGATGGTAAAACTAAAACTATTTTCAAGTTAGAGCGATCCCCAGCGAGTCCATCATTCTGCTGAAGTAGTAACAATTCAAAAGCGACACTCTATGTTCCACGCTCACTCAGAGGATGCCCTGAACAGGGTGGAGAGGTCCCCACTGCTCTTTGTGGTTCCTTGGTCATTTTTCTTCATAACTCAACATAACTACAGTATTTTCAAATGTGAATGTTCATTTTGATGTTTACCCAAAGCTGTTAACGTAAGTAAGTGAGCATAATGATATGTGGAGGGGTTGTTTGAGAACAGAGGACCTTACTTCACCACTTTGAGTAATGGTACTAACTGGATTTAGTTAGATAATATGATTGTTTTATTTAGATGACCATGCCAGGTACTACACTGCTCGCATGTGTGAAAGACAAAACTCTTATTTATTGCAATTGTTTTGCCCCCTCTCACAGTGATTCAGCCATGACGTGCAGTCCTACATCCAGTGAAGAGGAGATGGCCCTGTCCCTATCTGAGGGGTCAGGGGGCGACGACAGTGGGAGTTCCCGGGAGGAAACACGGGGCCCAGGGGCCACGACAGTGGTCTCCAGTAGCCGGGACACGGAGACCTCCCTGGTCATCTGTGTGGTCATACCAGACCTGCAACAGTCGGTGGGTGAACTCATGTGACAATGATTGGAGACAAAACAACGTTCTTACTCTTCTTAAACAACACAATGAGCATAATTTGCATGACAAAAAGCATCTTTCAACTTGTGAATTTCGCAGGAAAAATCATAAGCACAATTAAGAGCCGCTGACATTCCTTCACGTTCCCCCAGTCTGACACAAAACTTTGTTGTGTCTGAAAACAACAAATCCTTTTTCACTTTCAAAATCTTCAGTAGAAAATGCAAGTTAACTTTTGACAGACATTTGACAGCGGAGCTAACACAACATTCATAGAACATAGTTTGTTATAATTCATGAACAAAGCTGTGATTGGCTTGGCAGCATGTGGGACTGTTATTTATGTTTTATGAATAACCAAACACCATGTTCTTCTATTGTCAGACTAATAATGGATAATGGAGGATAATGATGCAATGTGTTCAGATTGCGGTCCCTGCAGTCGCGAGGTGAAATTGGTGAAAACTGTGGCTGAGAACAATCAAAGCATGTGCCCAAAATTGAAGTAACTGCACAATAACTGCTGCAAGACCGACTTAAGTATAAAAGAACAGTGCAGAGAAGCTTTTTTTAAATCTATATATTTTCTACTGGGGGTGCTGCAAAATGGCTACATTAGAGATGGGTCATTTCAACAAAATGCATTCTAAATTCCACAGCTAGTACATCTCAATGTTCTAGATTGAACACTAGAGCTTATATAATTCAATCAACATAAGTGCACAAGTAGGTTTCAGAGACTTTCCTTGAAAATGTGTTTTTTTATGTTTTTGGAAGATGGGGACGGATGCTGCAGAACATTCAGGGCTCTGCAACCCATTCCACCTCCAAGAGAAGAGTCTTGGACCCCCATAAATCTAGCATAAAATATGTTGATTAATCTGATTTCGCCAAACACATTCAAATCCAGGTGTAAATCTAACCAAGATGCACAAAGGATGGGATCTGTCACACCATATCAGTAGGTGTTCTGGGACACATTCGGAACACATCGGACACAAGTGTGAAAGCATCTGACTTCCCAACACGCATGCATAACGTTCTATTTACAGATCAGGGGCGGGAAATGGATGAACGTCTTCCTATTTCGACTTTTGCTTTCTCATCTTTTATTTTTCAAAAGCGTCCTGGCCTATATAAAACAGAAGAATAAGTCACATAAAGGTTCCACAGACAATAAATAATAAATGACAGCATGAACTGATTATTGAGAGCAGTTATCAGATTCGTAGAGATACACCAGGAAAGGTCATATTAAAAACATTTGCAGGCTTGATAGGCTGACTCTGAACCCTTGATGAATGTTTTCAAAGCATTTATAGAAACAAGTGCATTTTGAGGTCAGTCAACGTCCAAAGGCTTGAAGGGGCAAAACAGCCTAACTCTTTTCCTCAGCTCTATGCTTACATTGGTAACAGATAAAATGAGATAGTCTTGGAAACTAAGCGAATGGCCAAAAGAGTCACTCCTACATAGGTTGATAAATATGCTGGTAAAAGGCCAAGAAGACCTTTATAAATATAAACCTGCAAGTGGCTGACTCTGTGCCCGGCTAGTGAGGGCAAGCTAACGTTGGCGTAGAAACCACAGTGATGTGTCAGAGCGCTTGAATTAGCACTGAAACCTTTACTCTTTTGCTTCTCCAGATTGTCCTGAACTTTGAGTCCGATGCCACAATATGGTCAGCTAAGCAGCAGGTTCTGTGCACACTGACCCAGCCATTGAGGGACGTCTTGAATTATGGCCTGTTTCAGCCTGCGTTCCAGGGGCGTGAGAGTGGGTTTTTGGATGAAGAACAGCCACTGAGACAGTTCTCTATACCAAAGTGTCAGGGTGTCCCTACACTAGAGGTATAGTACATTATGTTGTTGTGTCGGAGGACTATTTTACAGGACTACTCGCTCAATTACCTGTTGATAAATAGATAAATTACAGATAAAAGTGGGGAAGCATAAAATACTCATGAATAGTAACTCAAGGGTATGAATAAACGTAATGCATCAGAGAGGGGCTAGCATAAAACGGATTGTCATTGTCTGCTTTTCATCAGATTTTTACGATGTTTACTCTTGTGCCTCTGCAGTTCCGCTATAAGAGTCGCGTCTACAAACATACCAATGTCAATGAGATGTTGATTGCAAAGATAAACATCCAGGTGAGTATTAAAAAATGTTTTATCATAGAATGAGCATCTGGCGAGAAGGTTTTATTCTAATAATAAAAAATAAAAAAATAAAAAAAGTAGTGGTATATTTCAAGAAACCATCCTCTGTCCTGGGGTCTCTTCAATAATAAAAGGTTTAGGACAATGATTTAACGAAAATAATTTACATACAAATAACTTTGAAACCTGCGTCAGTGCTAGAGTGACACTAATGAGGTGTGAACGTAATGTGCTCTCTATGTTCCTATTTCTAATACAGACTAATTTACGACGGTTTATCGAGTGTGTTCAGCAGTTGGAAACAGACAAAGTGGAAAAGATGCTGGATAGAGGCCTCGATCCTAACTACCATGACCCAGAGAATGGAGGTAGCGCAACTCAACCATCAAATGGGATTAAATTCAGATGCGTCATTTTATTTGGAATTGGAAATGAAGACCAAATCTGAATGAAATGGCACAAAGTGCTATACATAGATACATAGTGTATGAGCCATGTTTGATTTATATTTATAGATACCACCCATAGACACCCAAGACTGTAGGTAGTCTAGATACTCTTATTTTGTAGGGCTATAACGAACCTTAAAGGGGATTCAGCATATCTGCCTCTGTTGGCTTGTTTGTTTGACAGGGGAACACATTAGAAGATGGAAGATGGTTACAGAGATCAGGATGGTCTGAAGCGTGTAGATGAATTACTAGGAAAGCTATAGTTAAACACTGAAAGGACTTTGAACATTTTTGATATATTAACTTTGTTGGCCTGGACTAATATCACCTGATGTTGCATTTACATGGCTTCTATTTTGGATTCAATGTTATTCTAAATATGTGGATTTTAGTTAATCTGCTCGTACAAGCGATTTCAGATCAAATCTGTGTTTTTTTTTTACAATATTTGTGTATGTCTGTTTGTGTTGTGTGTGTGTGTGTGTGTGTGTGTGTGTGTGTGTGTGTGTGTGTGCGTGTGTGTGTGTGTGTGTGTGTGTGTGTGTGTGTGTGTGTGTGTGTATAGAAACTCCACTAACATTGGCAGTCCAACTGGGGGCTGGTTCATCATCTATCATCATTGCTTTGAAGAATGGGGGAGCTCATATGGACTTCAGATCTCAGGACGGTCTGACTGCCCTCCACAAAGCTGTCAAAGCCAATAACCATGTGGCACTTAAAGTTAATAACATGCAAATACATTCAATAACACAATATGCACTGCACAAAGATTGAATGCACTTTTCTAATGCTCGTCAGGGAAAGGGGATATGCATCTTGTTTGATACATTCTCAAAAGATGGCTCATTAAATAAGCTTTTAACACCAATAAAAAGAGTACTGGCCATTCTCAAATGGCATTGTTAACTTTCTCTGCTCTTCCATATTTGGTGTAACTCTGTTTATATGGGTGCTGGAAGCCAACATATAACTGGCTGTTTGACTTGAATTAATATTACATATATTCAATTTGTATGGTCTATATTAACTGGTATGTATAGGCTGCTAATTGGAAATGGTTTGCATTGTCATGATGGAATTGCAGTCCAATAGTTTTAACCCAGGTTATAGAATGGTAAACACTTCTAAACACAAAAGGTTTTGCATAACATTTCCTTTTACTCGATTTTCTTTCATTGTTTTCTCTGTTTTTTCCCAGACCCTGCTGGACCTGGGCTCGAGTGTGAATTATAAAGACAGCCAGTCACTCACCCCTCTGTACCATAGTGTGCTGGAGGGGGGCGAGCTGTCCTGCTGCCTCCTACTGCTCAGGTACAGCGCCACACTGGGCTGCAGCGACGAGAACGGCTGGACAGAGATGCACCAGGTGGGTGCCTATAGTGCAACGCTCACATGTGCTTTTGAAGCCTCCAATTCTGTTATGCTTTTATAAGGGGTGCACCGTGTGGAAATTTTGCTGTATTTTTGGGCTGCAGGTGGTGCTGGTTACATTCGGTGGATTTGGGGTTTCATGGTCATGATGCAAGATAAATATGTTACGGATAAAACAAACCCAACAAATTCCAACCAAAGATGTGTTTTCATAGGCAAAACAATGTATGATACAAAGCACTGTGTTTATTTTGTCGATTAAGTCCCTCGTTTTTTAAAAATCACAGCTTTTCAATCTTACCTGCAATATGCGTATTGTGAAATCTAGCTTATTTGGCAGGGAAGACATAGGAGCAGTGTGCCTTGAAGCAGGGAAATACAGGCAATGCTATTCACTCCCCCTACAATGAATAATTCAATGAACTACAGTGGCTAAAAAGAGCAGGGGTTCAACACCCACTGAGAACTGCTGTTGGTATAGGAAGATTTCAGGGCTGGATTGCACATTACAGAGAATGGATTGACTACATTTATTTTAGTATATACTTCAGAAACATTGTATTAATCTTTTTTACAAAAATAAGTGGATTGTGTCAGTGCAAGCATCTGCCTATGCGTATAAAGCCTATTCAGCCTTCTTGACTATAAAGTGAATAACAATCAGGATTAGGTAAAGTGCTGACCTCGAAATCCTAAGATCCCTTATAGGCTTTTTGTGGCATGAGCTGCTCAGAGTGTGTGAACTGCCTGTTTCAGCTTGAACTCAAACACTGAGACAAAAAGAAATGCGTTTTGAGCTGTGAGTTCTCATGGTTACGACCCACGGCAACTTTGTGATACTTCTTTTCCAGTACAGCCGTAGAGTATGAGCGTTATACTGAGCAGTGTTATATATGAAATGGGCCATACACCGTTGCAGTCAACATAGAGTGCTGCTCTGACCGAGGTCCATGCATCCACCACACACACCTCGCCGCCACAGTGTATCTTTGTCGTGCCTTGGAAAATTCAGAGCAGGGTAGAAATATTACCACTTTTTAAAAAACAACAAAAAATATTTTGGGTCACCACCCCTTTAAAAAAAATGAATTTGATCCAATGCAAGTTAATTATGAAAAAGTATAGTAAAGTAATAGTAGTAGTAAAGTAAAGCATTAGTAGTGTTGGGGTTAGTATTACCAGTATTGTGGTACCAGCTAATAATGTATTGCATGTTTTAAAAGCCACAGCTGTATCTAAGATGCCCCACTGTGTTTCTAGGCCTGCCGCTACGGCCACCTGAAGCACCTGGAGCAGCTGTTGCTCTTCGGAGCTGACATCTCATCCCAGAATGCAACAGGAAACACAGGCTTGCACATTTCGGCTCTCCACAAGCAGGTAGTGCACAGCACACACATTTACAAATGGACAATTACAGCAATACGCCAACCTAATATAAACACAGTCACATGCACATATATGTCTTGCTATTTGTTTTGCTATTTCATTTTTAGGACACTAAAACATTTTCATGCACAACTACAAGTGATTGCATTTTAGCAATATTATACGCATTTCAGGCACAATCCCATTTAACAAGCCAAAGCCCTGCTCAGGCTCACTTTCACTCACTTGCTTCTTTCACCGTACATCACCACCCTTCATGTCAACATCAGCAATGTCTACAAACCCCAAGAGAGAAGTCTGGAACTTCTTTTCTACTATACCAACAGAGTTGTCCCTCTTATCATCACCCGGGCTTGTGCAATGAGATATATAACCAATTATATAACGATACAAACACATGTTGCATAGTAACATTCATAGTAACAATCATTTCATTGCAGTTCACGATGAAGGCCGCCATGTTTGATCTTGTGTCTGACGTCTAGTCTGACAAGTAATGCTCTGAAATGATACACAAAGTTTCAGACCTGTAATTCTGAGTTGGACAACCATTTAATTCATTTGTAACAGGTCTGAGCTTGTTTTTTTCTGTTTTACGAGTTGTCATGAGCGCAGTATTAGTCTCCACTGTTAAGTCAGTCAGAATAGGCCTATATGGGATAATAGCTCAGGCCAAAATAATAAGTAAATCTACATTACACACAATTTATCAAGCATGTGAATGCAATGTTACTTTCTATTCCTAAATGTTCCCAGTGTGTTCTGCTGGTACCCATGGGTCAACATCTCTTCCTCACTGCCACTCAGCAAAGAAATGGTATTTTGAAAACATTGATGTATAAGCTTGGCAGATCTTTCCTAGACTGAAATGTATTTAATTTGACAGAACATTAGTGTGTCAAAGACCATTTATTAGATGTAAACGAGTGAAGCCTGGAGCAGGTCAGTCAGGGGATGCTGTGAGCTATAGTTGGTAGATATGGGGAGGAGGATGGAGAGAGACTCCTGCCTGTTAGTATCACCAGTAGATGAGCTGCTGCTCCTTTGTTGGAAACAATGTGAACATTGTACATGGGGGCGCAGGTTTTTAAGTTATCGAAGAAAATATTTTTTGCGTGGACATTCCATATTGCGGCTGTCTAGCAGTGTTGAAGCCGGCCTGCTTTGCACAGCTTCTAGCCTGAGGAAGATCTGCCTGGTCCAGGACTGTTTTTCTCTTCTGTCATGAGATTTGACTGCACCCTTCAGGACAACATTGGTCACTGCAAAGCTGTGTTTACTTTGTATGCTGCCAATGACTGCTAATGAAAACTACTTTGAGCTCAACCAGCCTGCCTATCATTGCTTGAAGACCTGGGTTTATTTTAAGTGATTGGTTTATATTTGTTTCATCGGAGAGCAATGCCTGCCTATTTTAGATTATGTGGCTAACTCATCTCTAAAAGCTTTGTTATATCTTTAACTAAACTAAAAACCCTCGTGTTCTGTGACTTCACTTTGTGACTTCACATTTGTATTGTCTACTACATGCATGCTTGAGTTCACATTCCATATTAGGCAGGCAATGCCCCTTATTCCAATCTTAGCCTCCATATCGATTTGCTCAGTGAGATCATATTATCCCGGGACATGCGTTTTTTATTGTTGAGTAATGTTCAACATTGACTGTGTTGCAACATTTTAAATCAAGCAATGTTAAAGAAGTGCATGATGTAAGGATTATATAGATATTATATAGATTATATAGAACTTTAGTGGGGGAATTCATAATTGGGGTGCAATCATTGAACAGTAAATCACTATACCTCAAAACAAGAGCAGAAGGCCTAGATAAAATTTGCATCAAGAGAGAGTAAGAGAGAGAGGCTGAGAGAGAGAGTTTAAGGTGGGATAGAAGGGTTCTAAAAAATGAACACAGAGCAGCGCAACAGAAACAGAAGGAGCTCACTAAAGGGGCTGAAAGTGGAGAATTTAAATACAGGTGCCACACATTTGACTAATGACCTACTATTCTTGGCGATACCCACAAAGCATTTGTACATAGAAGACAATAACGACAAGTCGCAGGTGCTGGTTAAATCCCAATCATTCGAACCACAAAACCCCCAAAAATCATAATAACCCCATGCCAGTTCAATGAACAACTCTATACATAACCTCATAGGAGAATTCATCAATCAGCTTCAGTAGCGACTCCCGGTACTGTGTTAATCAGAGGATCACGATGAATTGTAATTACATTTTTAACATCCACAAAACCACCTGCACCAATGCTGTGGCCACCTTTCCTTGTCATTGATGTGTTCAGCCTTATCTTAGCTGGGTCAACCACATGCTTTCTGCTGAGCCTCAGGCAGGATCATCCTGAGAGATCTGTGGTTCATAGCCATGCTCACGTAAACACCAGTCTTGTGCCAAGCTCCAAACACACATATACACATACACACATACACACACATAATGCACACTCATATAAACTCAAATGTGTGTGTATATGTATTGTTCAAGGTATTTGTGTTGGCTAAAAGTACATGTCAAACATTGACTATGACTGTCTGTATTTAAACAGAAATACAAATACAATGTACTGCATGGAGGGATGGCAGATATGTGCAGCTTTGAATGTGTAAGCTCACGTGCAATAGCTTCCATCTGTTCAACATGCATGTTACTGCTTGCGTCTTTGCCTGACTGTGTTTTATGTGTTCATGTGGGCAAGCTCTAATGTGTGTGTGTGTGTGTGTGTGTGTGTGTGTGTGTGTGTGTGTGTGTGTGTGTGTGTGTGTGTGTGTGTGTGTGTGTGTGTGTGTTGATTGCTGTGTGCGCATGTATCAGCCGTGGGTGGAAGGCAGCTTTGGTTGTGTTAAGTGGGTGGTAGATTGTCAGAAAGCTCCTCTTCTCTCAATGTTGCTTTCTATCATGCTGCCTGCATTAGCTTTCTATCTATATTTGCTACAACCAGATTACAGCACATTCTGTTCCTCACATTAATGGAAGAGACAGTCATTTGTGCTTGCCCGGGAGACTCTTTCATCTTTTTGTACGTTTTTATTACGGTTTCTTTGAGCGTGAGAAGGACGCATAGAATTTAAATCCCCCCAAGAATATTTTAATACTCCATAAAAGGATAGAAGATTCTGAACACAGATCCTAAGAAGTGCTTAAATCAAGAACAAATCCAAATTTTTTAGGATTCTGGACTCAACCCTTCCAGGTGAGGTACTTTTATTTGTAAATCATATGATGTAATTGGATTTGAGGATACAACTATTGAGATAAGATGAGTGACAAATTAACACTATAGTGATTTAAAAAGGAGTCTCATTGAGGATTGTGTAGAGTGAAAAGGTGCCTCAGAATGAGTAATTGTATGTATGGTGTCTGATGTGCAGATCTATCCTATCCTACTACTATAATTGGGAAATGGCCTGTTTGTGTGTTTGTGTGTCCGGATTTACATCGCACACCGTTCCTGTGATCACCTCTTACAAAAAACTGTTCAAGGGTCGGGCCTCACTCAGAAATTCCTGAAATGCCCCAAAGAACTCAACATCGCACATACGGGAGGTTATCTTTCAAAAAAGAATTATGTGCCACAGCCAAGAAAACTCACAGAGGGGGAAAAGCTGACTAATAGGTCGGAAAGATTCAACAAAGAGGAGATAAGAGAAGTTGCCACACAGTTCTACAGTTGCTCAGTCTTAAGCTGGATAACAAACTGAAATCTGTGAGGATGTCTATCAGGCAGCCGATGCAGAAAAGGAGGAAACCATTCTGAATTCTCCTGGAGGCTGCGGAAATAGCTTTAATTTAAAGGGGATCACAGCTTAAAGCAGGGCAGAGGTTGGCATTGTGCTTTGTGTTGACAACACAGACTTGGCTGCTCACAACTTCAAGGGAGGTAGGTTTAGATTAAGAGTTAGGGTAAGGGTTAGGGTAAGAGTTAGGGTAAGGGGTTGGTAGGGTTAGGGCTAGGTAGGGTAAGGGTAAGGTAGGGTTATGGCTAGGTAGGGTTTTGGTAAGAGTTAGGGTTAGGGTTAGTTAGGGTTAGGGTTAGGTAGGGTTAGAGTAAGGGTGAGGGCTAGGTAGGGTTAGGGTCAGGTAGGGTTAGGTAGGCTTAGGGGTAGGGTTAGGGGTAGGAAAGCAGGTTCCGGTTCAAGATCCTGATTATAATCATTGAAACTCTGTCTGTGCCATCAAAGCTGAATCCACACCCTGACCCTGACTCTGGTAACCAGGGTTATGCTGATCAGAGAGAGCAGGTTGATCATCTCGGTTGAGATCTTCAGTTTCCACAGCTTTAATGTGGAGTGTGTGGAAATAACTGAGGGAGTCAGAGCACCCTTGAGGCGCCAAACGCTGCCTCAGATGTCAACCCGCTAATCTCATGCAGGACCACAGGCTAAAGGAGAACATGAGGACAGACACAGGGGAAATGAAGTTCAGGTCCAGATTCGGTTTGAAGTGGACTCGGTTCTGCAATCACAAAGACGCGGTGCCTGTGGAGTTCATAAACTCACTGACGCCCTCTGAAGTGCCTGATCATGAAATATAACTGCGGGTCCTGACCGGCCACTCAGAAAGGGCACCAGGAGGGTGGTGGTGCAGATGCTGGACAAGGTGTTTGAGTGTGAGATTTATTTTTGTAGGGACAAACATGGGTCGAAGGATCTTCCTGCCCAGAATCCCTCACCATAACAGAAATGATGAGCTTCCCTTTGTCAGGAGGCAGTTAGGCTGGCTTTCTCAGTTACCGTCAACAAAGGTCAGGGACAAGAGAATAAGTGAGTTTGGCATCTAAAGGTCTCGTCAGTGTTCACTTATCACCAGCTCTACTCCGGGTTCTTCAGGTGACAGTGAGACAGCGGCCGCAGCCGCTTACTCTAATAAATACATTCACACCACTCAGCAGCGTGAATGTATGAGTGATGAGGAGGGAATAACTGAACACATAACTGCTGTAATTATATTTCCATAGCAGTATTTTTGCATCCTACTCTATCCTATATAGATTATATAATAATAATAATAATCATAATATGTATGATTATTATGATAAGACTTTACATAAGGGAACCTAGCACTTTATGAGCTATAAAGTGCTGTGAGACGTGTGGTCTGTTGATTCATGCTGTGAGATGTGATTCGGTGTGTCTGTTCGGTGTGGATTATTAGTTGTTGTTCTGATGTTGTTGTTGTTGCTGCTGAGGAAGAATAGTCAGGGTGAGGCTAGGGGAGGGGAAGGGAGCTCGGGGGAGGGCTGGGGTGACAGGCCAGAAAGAGGCTGTCATGGCTGAGTCAGAGGGGAAAGGCCAGAAGAGCTTTGTTCTGGTGCTCTTACTGAAAGAACAAAGACAGTAACAGGGTTATGAGAATATAGACTATTAATTGGCAGGGTTAGGGTTGGTGGCCACATTCTAGTGGCTAGGGTCAGGGTTTACCCCAACCCTAACCCCAACCCTGCCAATTAATTGTCTATATTTTCATGTTCTTTCAGTACCTTTCAGTGACCTCCATTATCATCTGTTGCTCATTCATTCATTTGACTTTTATCAGCTATCTTGACTTATTTACTTCCTCCCATTGTTTCATTCTCCATAGGAGCCATGTGTGAGACTGCTTCTGTCTATTGGTGCATGTAAAGACGTGAAGAACTACAGAGGGCAGACTCCTTTCCAGGTAGGACCAATAATGTGTGTTCTACTATGAGCTCTTGAATAGATGTAGACATTGGATCTATAGGAGTTGCTACCAAAGACTGCATAAATCTAGCAAACCATTTAAGGGAAAGAGAGTTTTGGTCCTAAAAATGAACAAAACAACTTTAAAAACAAAGATGTTCGTTGAATTTATTTTGTTTCACTGAGAAATTGTATGGTTATTAAGTTGAATAATGCTTAATAACCATCAGATGGTCATCATTTGCACGAGTGATGCAATTTTGACCATTTTAGGACACAATTCAATTTAAAGACCGGGTAAACCAAATTCAGTATTTTTCTTCTTATCATATTAATTAGGCCTTAAATGTGTCCCTCAAAACATGTAAAAAATATTTTTCCCATTCATCATTTCCTTGAGGAGCTAGGCCTCAGAGAATGTTCTGTGTGCAGGTTTAAAATGGGCGGGTCTACATCGATGACCGCTTTACGTAAAGCGGTCATACTCACATAAACCCGCCCCCTGCTGCCCTCTAGGTATAAATACATTAACCGCGCACTAGCATTCTGTGGTTTCACCCGTCTATGGTTTTACCGCTCACGAGTCTGGTTTGAATTGTCAGTTTTTAAATTACCATTCTGTTACACATGAGCGACGACTCTCTGACCGTTCGATATGTTGAGGTTCTTCTTCCTCTTCTGGCTCTGGTGGCTCATACATGTAGGGCTGTACATTGCCTATGAAACTTCCAGACAGGGCGTCCATTTTCAGCTTTGAGATTGGGAGGGGCTGGACCTCTCCGGTGATGGGCGTGGTTTCCTGGCCTGCAGCGCACACGCCCCCACCGTCCTGAGCCAGGGATTACTGCTCATTTTTCATCAACTTTGAAGCATAATTTTATATACTTTTTTTTTAGTCCTTCAAATTTGGCAGGGTGGTTAATAATATATTTTCCTGTGGTATTATAAACTCAAAACCCATAATTATTCTTGGTTTACCCGGTCTTTAAAAACAAGACCCTTTCCACTTTATGCCTACAACTAATTCATCAGACTTTTATACATATATGATGTTTATGATGGCTAAACAAGTACCAACTAAAAGAGTGCCTGAGATTAAATTTCAGGAAATGATAGGTATTGAAACCACTATTGTATAAAATATGGAGAATACAGCTCATTAGAGATATTTATATTTGAAGTACTTCAAAAAATTTGGTGTCAATATCTACACACTACTATCAGGCAGACACACACTACTGAGTCAACTTCTTTGACAAGGATTTGTCTTTAAGTCTGAAAGGAAGACACTTGCAGGTTCTTTTTTCCAGCAGCTTAAGGCGCACATCTAATTGAATTGAATGTTCCATCAGTGATAGGGAAGGACTCTGTACATAGAGGAGTATGTCAGTAGTTAAATCCAGCCAAAAGCAAGCTGTGCCAAGCTGATCAGGAGTTTGGTTAAGCATTAAGTCTTTAGCCAGTCTTTCTTGGTCACCAGAACAACTACAGTCCATTATGAACCCTCACCCTAACCCTAACCTAGTCAACAAAGAACCCTAACCCCAACCTAGTCCACAACAAACCTTAACCCTAACCTAGTCCACAACAAACCCTAACCCTAACCTAGTCCACAAAGAACCCTAAACCTAACATAGTCCACAACTAACCCTTACCCTAAACTAGTCCACAACAAACCTTAACCCTAACCTAGTCCACAACAAACCCTTACCCTAAACTAGTCCACAACGAAACCTAACCCTAACCTAGTCCACAACAAACCCTAACCCTAACCCCCCCTAGTCCATTATGAGCCATAACAATAACCCTAGCCTAGTCCATTACGAACCCTAACACTAACTCTAACCAAGACACAAATCCTAACGCAAACCCGTACCCTAACCCCCCCCTATATAAAGCCAACCAAAAACATTTTGTGCAACTTGGATTTGTGTTAACCTGTTTAATATCCTCAAATAATCAAAATGCAACACTTTTGAATTAACACTACTTTTATCCACCTTCAAATACCAGGTGGCCATCACTGCTGGGAACTTCGAGCTCGCAGACATCATCAAGAACTACAAGGACAATGAAAACGGTGAGTTGATTATACTACTAAACCCAGAAAAATATACTAATTATCTGAGATAAATATACTACTAAACCCAGAGAAATATACTACCAATCCTAGAGAAATATACTACTTAACCCAGAAAAATATACTTCTAATCCTAGATCAATATACTACGAAACCAGATTCACCAGATACATGTGAGAATGGTGAGTTGATTATACTACTAAACCCAGAAAGATATTCTACTAATCTTAGATAGTTACAGCTAAACCAGATTCACCAGATACATGTGAGAATGGTTAGTTGACTTAACCCAGTTAAATATGAGATGGCAAGTTGATTAGTACAAATATACCTAAATAAAAATATATTTGTTCAAGCTTAACATAATGTGTGTGTGTGTGTGTGTGTGTGTGTGTGTGTGTGTGTGTGTGTGTGTGTGTGTGTGTGTGTGTGTGTGTGTGAGTGTGTGAGTGTGTGCGCACACGTGCATGTGTGCGTGCATCAATCATCATCGATATAACTATTGTTTATACATCTTTGTGTAGGCGGGTCTAACATACAGGAACGGATGCATGTGGTTGCCATGGGCACCAGTTCTATGTACTGATTGGTTGCAAGGCAATGTACTGTGCCGTTGGGAAGAATACGTAGGCATGTGAGAAACGGCAGACAAGGATAAAAATGGCAGTCAGTGACGATGAGAAGCAGGAGAAAAGGATTCGAAGCAGCAAACAGCTTTTCAAACTCTGTTGCTTGTTTGACCAGGAGCAGAGAAACTAAATCCTAGCCTTTAACTACTGTTTATTTTGGGATAATGCATCGTGATATTTTTCAAGATTTTGTACAAACCCTTACTTGATTTTTGGATTGCCGATTGCCGTGGTAGGTAAACGTAAGTATGCTAAAAGAAACGTATTATGTACACATAGGGCAGATTAGAAAATGACACACACACACAAACACACACACATGCACAACACACATAGTTTCAGATGGTCAAGTAAGTTGTATGGTCTCTTAGTCCTTAGTTATGGTCAACTTTGTTGACGTAAACCTCTGTACTTAACCAAAGACGGGATTGTTTCTCCTTGACTTCCAGCCACATCATTGTTTGTCCATCACTTAAATTTGTTGCTCCGTCCATCTCACTGCATTGTTCTCCCTCTCCAGTCCATCTGAGGGAGAGCCCCCGATGCGCCTCTCCCTTCCGGGTGAACCACGCCTCGCCCTCCAGCCACTGGGTGCCTTCCTCCAAGCAGCAGCTGGAGACGGCCCCCGTGCTGCTGCGCTCCAACAGCGAGGACAACAATCTCGACCCCAGCCCGGGCCCCAAGAAGTCCCACTCGTCGACTGTGGTGTCCACCCCCTCAGCCTCCCCGTCCTTCACCTCACGCCGCAGTCCGTCCCCGTGCCACCGGAGCTCCTCGCCCACCATGCCCTCTCCGGCGGTCAGCACCGTGAAGACGGTGGGAGGGGTGCGAGGGGGCCGGCCCTCCTCCCGGAGCAGGTCCCCGTCTCTGGGCAGACCGGCAGCGGAGGACGTCCGTCGACAACACCAAAGACACACAAGGTTTGGCTGCTTTTTGTGTTTTTTTTTGCGTCTTGGGCCCAAGAACTGCACTGTTTAAGGAATGATTTGACTGTAGGTCAGAGTTGAGAGCTGTGTTATCAGTTGGAAATGGCATAGCCGTTCCTCAACTGTTGGCAAGTGAAATGCGCATATCTGTGTTGAGTTGACTGCACCTGCCTCTGTACAAGCCCATTTAGATTTGAGACCGCACTCTGATCATTTCTGACCAATCAATCCTTCCGGTGCTTTCCAAGGGTGGAATCGGTGCCGGTAGTGCGAAGCTTTCAGTGTGTTTCTGTTCGGAACATAAGCCCACCAACAACAAGGGCATGTAATTTGCATCTTTAAAAATGTGTTATGTGTTGGTATGGAGGGCAAATTAATGCGTAGCGTTTGGTCCCAGCCTTGTGGGAGCAAATTGATAGAGTGATGATCAGAGAGCTCCTTGTTATAGCCAACCCTCTGAGGGTGTTTTGTGAAAAACTGCTTGGCTTGCCTCTTCTTCCATGTCTTCTGAAGGCTTCAGCTAATTTGTATTTGCATTGTATTAAAAGCAGATCTAATATCAATAGATAAGACAAGTCGAAAGCAGGTACTCTTTTGCCAATCTTTTTATTACAAATTTACTGAAACTATAAATTTTAGCACATTTTTCTAAATCAATAATAATAAAACAGGAGTCATCTTTGAATCATAACTTGTTTCAATAGTAAAAAAAAAGGGGACAGGATTTAAGTATTTTCTAAATTCAGAACAATTATAATAAAAAACACATTTATAATGTTCCACAGGATAACCGAAGCCTTAGCTTTTGGTTACGCTAGATCTCTACCATGGATTGCATAAGAGAGATGTCAATGGAGAACACAGAGTTTGATCTATTTTTCATGTTCAGCCACGTGTTGAAAACGCTTGTTCAATAATTCAGAGCTCGTTCTGGCGTTGGCATGGAAGCTGTGGAAACTATCATTCCAAAGTCACCATGGTATTAGTCATGGAAACAAGCTTACTTGCATGTTTTCTTTAATACGTTCGATGAACAATGTGGCTGTTTTTTTATCCTAATACATCCTAATATCCTAATATAAGATAAAGGATGATGGCCATTTCCATCAAGAGAAGAAATAAAACACATATAGTGTCTATTGATCGTATTATATGTTGTACAGCCTGGCACTTAAAAATAGTAGTTAGCATTGTGTAGCATCTTATCCTAGCTATCTTTTTTGTATACAGTGAATGGGTTAACCTAGCAATTGTTAGTGCTTGACACTTGTTTCTGTGAACATCCTAACTGTACCAACAGCGATATATTGTTGTTTCTCTTTCTTCTGACAAATGTACTTATTGTAAGTCACTTTAGATAAAAGCGTCTGTTAAATGCCCTAAATGTAAATGTAAATATAATCAAGATGGTATCTTTAATTCTGAGATTAGCTGAGTGAGTTAAGTCATTACATTTGTCTTTAAGGGCATCCAAGGCCTTCTGTAACTGATATAGGTTGGATCAACCATTACTAGAAGTTATTACATAGCATGAACTGACAATGGAACACCAATGGAAAAAGGTATACAGATGATGAGTGATGCATTACTGCTGTGTGTGCTGCAGCTTTCTAACGACACTTTAATGGCTACAACATCATGAGGTTGGGGTTAAATATGGGAAATGAAACACTCGTGACAAGAGCACTCCTGATGTGCTAAACAACATCAAACCTCTTTATTTTTGTCTGTCACATTTTGCCTTAAAATGTAATATATTAACAACAGATATTTTGATCGGTGTGCAGGGTCCAAGTTCAGATAAGTCCATCTCACAATACAGCAAAACTGAACCAACATGCGACTGCAGGATTGAATTTGGTGTGAAAGACATGACTGGGCATGATGTAGCAAGCTACATCGATGCTGTTGTGAACGTCAGCTTTTGACATGGACAAAACTGCCTACCCCTGTACACATTGAGTTCATGAAATTAAACTATGAGCTGCACCATCCCTTGGCTCTTTATATCAAGGCCTCAATCTTATTAGATTATTATACATTTGCATTCATAGGGAGCTGCCCAGTACCACCAGTCATCCGTCATCTAAATATGGTCACTTAGCAAGTCCACTGGAACAGTTGTTGGTTTTGTAGCTTGCTAAAAGTCTCTTCACAGTTGTGAATTTGTGGTTGCTCAGGGCCATTTTTCACCTGCCACAAATAGCTGCCTATAATTCAACACGATTCATGCCAGGGTTGAGAGGTTTTTCTGCAGTATACCATTTTGTACAGGAAGTGTTGGTGTACTGTACTTTGCAATACCTTTCCTTTGGGGATTTCCATGAGGTAATGTTGTTATATGACTTATGGCTATACAGAAAACTAAAATGCATTGACACTAGTGAATAAGTGGTGCAATAATCATTGAGTTTAACAACTGCAAAATCAGTATGACAATACTGATGTGGTTTGCACCGTTACATGCACAACATCCCATGAACTGCTCATGCACACACTGCAGCCATTTACAGTACAATGTTTAAAATGGGACGACCTCCCTAGATGGATGATGTGTTGCTATGGTGATTGCCTGTGCGACTCATGAGCTGTGGATGGAAGCTCTGGTCTCGTCCACCGAGGATTAGATAATACAATGCACAAGTGGACACACACACAGCACCCACCTACACACACACACACACACACACACACACACACACACACACACACATATACACACACACACACACACACAAATACACACACAAACACACGCCATCTCTCTCGCTCTCTCTCTCTCTCTCTCTCTCTCTCTCTCTCTCTCTCTCTCACTCTTTCTCCCTCTCTCTCTCTCTCTCTGTCACTCTCTACGTATCTCTCTCTCTCTGCAAAGGTAGCTACAGGAATAACGTCTCGTTTGAAAATGTAGTAGAGCCTGAAATTGTGAAGGAAACATTTTCTGTTGTGTGAAAACTAGCTAGGGAGACTTAGTTAGACTAAGTAGACTAAGTTTCTTATATCTCTTTATGAAATCAATTTAATAGGTCATTTGACTTACCTTTCTGCTGACTGCTCTGACCTTTATAGTCCAGTGGGTGGCTGACACTATAGGAGTGTGTAGAGCTACCACTGAGTTGGGGTGTTGAGCCAATGTAGTTTGCTGTAAGAAATATAAGCTACTTGATTTTTCACGTTGGCTCAAAAATGTAAGTGTGTGTGTGTGTGTGTGTGTGTGTGTGTGTGTGTGTGTGTGTGTGTGTGTGTGTGTGTGTGTGTGTGTGTGTCAGAGTCTTGCTCTGTAAGTGGAGTTAAAGAGGTGTCAAATCAAACACACTTGACTACAGGAGAGCCATCACCATTGGTGCTGCAATCACCATGGTGGCACCAATGGTGATGGTACTCCTGTAGTCAAGTGTGTTTGCTTCTAAAAAGGTTTCAAAGCAAACACACTTGACAGGAGTACCATCAACATTTGTCCTAACCAGTCCTAACCAGCAGATGCAGCAGTCCTACCAAACAAGAAACTGAAAGGGTGGAGTTACTCCTTGTATTCTGCTTTGTTACGGAGATTTGTGTAAAAGTATTTCTATCGTGGGCAGTTTACGCAGTGTCGATTTTAAACCTGCACATTAACTGTCTTACAGTTTACTCCTGAGTGTGAGTTTCCAATTCTGCGCTTACAGATCCCTAGCCTGATGCATCAGCCGCTTACTTCATTACATTTCATATAGCGTCTGAACACGAGCCGTAGAGATTCGTTTGCTTCCGGGAGGCGGTTGCTTCCGTTTGCTTCGACTAATCGCTGCTGCTTGGCGGTGACGTATGCTATGCGTTTATTTATTTCCGTTTATTATGTCCTGGTCATCACTAACGCCAAGCTGGCCTGCTGTTACACCCAGTATCCCTGCCTCCTTAATCTGGTCTTCTATCAGGGCAAGCAGGGGGGACACAACGATGACAATAGGGTTAGCATTAGCGTTTGGCTTGCATAATGTCTTCGCCACTAACGGGGCCAGCTGGTAAATTAAACTTTTCCCAAACCCGGTAGGAAGAAGTCCAAAAACGTCTTTGGCCTCCAAAAAATTCGTCAAACATGCTTCTTGTTCTGGCTTTAAGTCTTCAATATCCGGAATAGTTTCAAGCACAGAGCGTATAGCTTCGCCGACATCCATCTCGTCAACTGTTTACCGCAGCTTGGGAACTACACCGGTATTTCAGTTTGGGCGCTTCAGTTCGACGTCATCGCCCGTCATCGCCCGTCATCGCCACATCTGCTCGCTGATTGGTCCGTCCGCTCTGGCGGACGGAGCAAACCGAAACGCATTGCTAGTTCCCTGACTATATGGTTGAGGCAAATTAAATTTGCCGGAACCAGTAGGCGGCGCTAGCCTGGCTAACAGATCCCTGCCTTCCAGCAACATGATTGGTTGAAACAAATATGTATCGAAAGAAAGTGAAACAGCCCATACGTCCAGAGTTGAGCATGTCTGCCATAAAATATATATATAAAATATATATTTAAAAAAATATATAAAAATATATATATAAAAATATAATTGATGATACTAGGCTGATTGATACACAAACCCTAATTGACCGCTAGGTACGGTGCAGGTCGGGCTTTGGCATCTTGCTCAAACACTAGACACTAGACTTTGGCATCTTGCTCCTAAAACGTGCACCCTTTCGTGTGACTATACTGTTACGATATTGAGACGGTTCTCCCACTATGTTCTCCAGCCCCCATAGTGGAGGAGGCCGTGTTGGCCCCGAACCGGCCCATCACAGGACCCGCGAGGAGGTGGAGAAGCCGCGCAACAATAACCAGTACAGCGCCATCCCTGCCAGACAGTTTGTGGTCATCACACCTTACCACCCACAGGCTGAGGGGGAGATTGCACTGTGTAAAAATGACCGAGTCAAAGGTAAGTCTGTTGGGTGTGTCAGGTGGATTCGTTTTAGAACTGTACTGTAAAGGATTTACAAGAACAAGGGTTGGGGACTTCTAACAGCAATTAGTTTGTCTCTCGGTAAATGTTTATTGTTCTTTTTTAAATGTTTCGATTTGGCAATGTATTACATTTTTGCGTATATAAAATGGTTGGAGTTAGCATTTCAACTTTGCACCTGTTGTTTGTTGTTTGTTGTTTGCATTGTTTTTTAACAATGCATTTATGGGGTCCTACTCATTACCTTAATCAGCCTAAAATGGAAAGCATCCACTGAACAACCATACAATTCTGCAAAGTAATCACCCGCAACCTACCCCAAAACTAGCATGAACTATCCCTGTGGACGTGGAATTACACAGCGGATTACGCTTGGAAATCTACTGATCCACAACATGACAATAAATGCTGAACATTTCATTCATGTGTTTTGTCATGCTGTAGGATGGGACGAGATGTACTGTATATCACAGATCAGATAATATCATTGTTGGTATTCTTGTGAGCTGCCTCTATGCCAATGCAACATGGCTCTAGGCTGATGCCACCTATCTTTTGCCACCTATCACTTATACTATTTGAATACATGATTTCGGTACAGTTCAGTTGCTGTACTTTTATAATGTTGTATGTAGTTCTAAAATGTGGAATGGAGGTTTTAAATGCATGGTACTGGTGAAGACCTGAAATGGTATTTTAATCCTAACACCTTTACGTGGATCTCTGTCTCTAGTGCTGTGTGTTGGAGAAGGGGGTTACCTGAAAGGCAGCGTCCGCGGTAGTGTTGGCTGGTTTCCTGCTGAATGCGTAGAGGAGGTGCCGACACCGGCTCAGGAAGATAGACCCTGTGAGTGCACACAAACACACAAGGACCGAAACTCACATCACGTGATGATGTTGCCATACAAGCACCAAAATACAGCCTTCAAAGAATGTGTCAATGAAGTCCATGATTTGCTCTTTTTACCTTTAAGGAATGTAAACAGTCAGTCAGTCAGTGATAATCTTTTTGAGCCTTATTTGGCCCACATTGTTTGACCAAGAACCCATCCCCTCCCCTGTAACAAGCCAAGTCAAGGTGTCTGCTATTTATGTACTTTAATGTTGATAAAATTAATTAATTTCGGATAAATGCGTGACAGCGCAGACATGGATTTCCTCCAATCTCATGGACGTGTTGTAAAGATGGAAACGGCAGATGCCAGATACAAGCAGTAGAACAAATGCCTAAATAAAATATGATTCAATAGTGGATCTTGCATCTCGTTTCAGACACCAGGCATGACCATGCAGAACGAAGAAAGCTCTTCAGGAATTACACCGTTGGCTCCTATGACAGCTTTGAGGCCGCCAGGTAAGCACAGTCATAAAGTTTTCACTTGTCAGGCTGAAAGGTTGTAGAAGGTATAGGAAGGTGTGAGGTATATTCCACACCTCAGGTCCCAAACACAATCCCCCTTATTATATTACATTATTTAGCAGATGCTTTCATCCAAAGCCACGTACAGCAAATGCCTTCAACGACACAGACATAACCAAAAAAGTGCAAGTCATTAGAGTACATTAAAATTCCTATTTTATATTCAACAAGATGCAGTCTGAACAGATCGGCTTACAGCCTGCGGTGCGAGACGGGTTGTTTCAGCTGTGCTGATGTCAGTGGGGAGCTCGTTCCCCCATTATGGAGTCAGAACTGCAAACAATCTGGCTTCTATTTAGTGGCTGCTGGGGTTCCGACGTAGTAAGGGAGTAGCACGACGTTTGGCACTCATGGAGTGTAGTGGACGGGCTTGGGTGTATAGATAGATAGATGGGAACTGTATTAATCCCTTGTGAAGGTTCCCTCAGGGAATTGCACTTCCAGCAGCAGCAGACACCATGTTACAAATAGAATAAGAGTGAAGAACAACAAATATAAATGTGCAAAAGTACAAAAATTCAAAATACTAAATGCTAAATGCTAAATGCTAAATGCAAAAAATAAAAAATATATAATATTTATTTTTTATTTTGCATTTTGCATTTTGCATTTAGTATTTTGCATTTTTTTACATTTATATTTGAATAATTATTATATATTTATATTGTTTGCATGCTCTGCATATATTATATGCAGAGAAACAATATACAAGAAGAATAGTAAACTTGTCACAGTGGTTGTGGTATGGTTTGACCATGTGATGGATGAGCCAGAGCCGTTCACATCCCGGTAGGCAAGTACCAGTGACCTGGATCGGATTCTGGCAGCCAGCGGTAGCTAGTACAGGGTGCGGGGGAGGGGGGTAGTGTGGGAGGGGTAGCCCCGAACCCCCCACTGAATCTCAAGCACTCCACATGCTTGTTAACCAGTGGAATCAAGAGCAGGAGGCACACCACCAGCGTGTGTATAAATAGATGATATTAATATATAAATAATCCACTTTCAGCTGTACAGTGTGCAAATTTAACCAGTTATGTAAATGCAAGTACATATCCCTACCTCGCGACTGCATTATGCTGCCCATTGTTATAAGGGACAAAGAGAAATAACAAATCAGGGACAGGGACAGATTGGGGTTCGAACCCAGAACCTTTCGGCGAGGAGCAAGCAGGGAATCCGAATGGGTTCCGAGATAGCTGCATTTCTCTGGGAGAGTGATGGGTATCTTCAATGATGCTTTATTTTGCTGTCCTTACATTGTTGTTTGGGTTTCGTTGTACCATTCTGGGCCCATACACAATCTGTATTTTGCACACCATCGACAGATGCCTGTTTATTGGCATCTTTCCTCCCCCCATACAGTCCAAGGGTTAGGATAAAGGGCATAGTTCAGGCCACAGAGGCCATTGGTTAATATGAATGGCTGACGTAACACTCTGATCACAACGTCCACAGCAACCGTATAATTGATGAGAAGACTGTGGTGCTGCAGAAAAGGGACAACGAGGGATTTGGATTCGTGCTGAGAGGGGCAAAAGGTACCAGTGGAGCAGTTTTTTTTTCAACGTCATCATTTTCCTTGTGCTTGTCCCTCACTGCTCCTGCTTCCCAGCTCATTCTTGGTCCACCGTTGTTTGTCAAAGCCTTGTAATAAGAAGCTCAAAATGCAAAAATGGGAGGAGAGAAAATGTTACACGGGAGATGTTGATGCCACACTCTATTGTTGACAGAAAAGCATCTGCAATGCTTACAGCATTGTGATTCTGTGCTCATCCTGTCTTTGCCCAACACCCCTCTAGGTATGAGCATAGTACCTCTCCTACAATAGGGTGAATTCATTATAACGACTTTGCTGACAAATTCATTTTAGGACAACAAGGAAAGCGATACAGCCATTTATGTTTCATCTGTGACATTGACCTAAGACCAACACGGATTTAGATTGACCCCCTCGTTTTTTTTTACGTTTACGTTACCATATCGCATCATACAACTAAGGTCGCTCTGCAGATCCATCTCCATGTTACCAGCCCATGTTTACATGACACAGTGCAGGAGTCTAATACACTCGTCATGTGTGGTCCATAGCGGACACGCCCATCGAGGAGTTCAGCCCGACGCCGGCGTTCCCGGCACTGCAGTACCTGGAGTCTGTGGACGAGGGTGGTGTAGCGTGGATGGCTGGCCTCAGGACCGGGGACTTCCTCATTAAGGTCTGTACCCTAAAAAAACATACACGCCATGGTCGCTATACTCTGGAATCTTCTCCCCGACTCTCTGCGATGAACACCAGCCTTGCCGTATTCAAAGCATTGTATTTTTGCTATAAACACGACCCCCTGAACCACACATAGTCCTCAAATTCCTGTCCAACTTCCTGTCTGTGTGTATGTACCCTGTCTGTGTGTATGTACCCTGTGCGTGTGTATGTACCCTGTCTGTGTATTGTGTATTGTGTTGACATTATTGTATCGTATACTATTATTTAATTTCTGATACCTATGGCAACTGTACCACTCTTCCCAGTTATATTAGTTATATTAGTATTTAACTAGGTTGTACTATTACTGTTGTTGGAGCTGCAGCTGCTACTCCAATATTGACCGATGGCGTGCCTCGGTTGTTCTCAGCCTCACTTGTCACCTCGGATGAAGCGTCCATTAAATGACTCAATGTTTTGTGCGTAGCGATCCGGGCGGAAAATGTTGTCTTTAGACAAACATTGTAGCTGGATTGCAAAATAAGATTGTGTGAATAACACAGGCAGAATGTATTTAGCTCGCCTGGGGGTTGTTGGTGGTCAGAAGTGATCACAATGTCTTCCTGGCCTGTGTATAGGTGAACCAGGACAACGTGGTGAAAGTGGGACACAAACAGGTGGTGAACATGATCCGACACGGAGGGAACCGGCTCATCATCAAGGTGGTGACCGTCAGCCGCACCCTAGACCCGGAGAAAACAAACCCTAAGAAAGGTGCTGCTCAGTCTCCCCTTTTTTTTCCCACCCATATTTTTAGCCTTTTCTCTTCCTCTTCAATCCATGCTGTGTTCACAATGGATGCCTATATCATTGCATAACACATCACCTCGTTGTTATCTGTGTTCCTAACACTTGCTTGAAACAAATGATGGGGGCTAATATTTCACGGAGAGCTACATCCATGGAACCTGGTAACGTAATGATTGAGCTCGTAAGCATTGTTTTTTTGATGAGAATCTTTTGACTTGAATGTCCTTGTAGTTGTCCCTACCCCGAGACGAGGCCCCTCCACCCTGCTGTCCATGGCTATGAGGTCCAAGTCCATGACTTCAGAGCTGGAGGAATTATGTAAGACCAACATATTGAACATTACCAACCATTATAACAGTCCCATGCTAGATACTTTTCATCGCTGCTATGGAGAGGTAAACACACACAGGCAAATAGACATATTGCTGGATCTGTTTTTGTGTTAAGTGTGTGTTTTTGTGTGTGTGTGTGTGTGTGTGTGTGTGTGTGTGTGTGTGTGTGTGTGTATGTGTGTGTGTGCACTTTTGTGCGTGCATGGGATAATATTTCCAGGGATCTTTTATTTTCAGTGTTTTCGTTACAATTTGCAAACAATGTTGTTTTTGTCACATAATTCATCTCGACTGCATTATCCAAATAAATAATGTTAGAAATAGTTTATTCATCCTCTGTGTGCTTTCTTTGTCTAGCTACACTGAAAAGGAAGAAGGATGGTAAGTCTTTATCTTGTCTGTTTTAATGTTGTCAAAAAGTATTACCATCCCAAGTATGTTACTATGCAGTGCATGTTGAATGATACTCCCAAAAGTCTTTAGTTATTTGAAGGTAGAAGCTTTACTCTTCAATAACAGAAACACAACAAATCAAACAACCCTAACCAAAATATATTCTATACAGGAAAATAAAGTTGTGTCTCTTGGGTAATTAGTTTCAGTCAGTCCCTCTAGATGTATCAAACTGTTCATTAGCATTAACAAGCTCATTGCCATTTCTCCTCAATTATTTCTGTGAATCTGAACCATAACAATTCAGTATTTTATATGCATTGCACGTTATGTACATTGTTCATCGCCTGTTCATTAGCCATACTTTTGTTAATTGTGTCCGGTGTGTGTGTGTGTTTGTGTGTGTGTGTGTGTGTGTGTGTGTGTGTGTGTGTGTGTGTGTGTGTGTGTGTGTGTGTGTGCGTGTGCGTGTGTGTAGATGACCATGCAGAGAAGCCAATGTGGGACAGTAATCGTAACAGCACACCTAACGTAGAGAGCAGAAAACCCCCACCAAAGACGCGCTCATCCAGTCGCTACTCACCCTTCAATCCTGAGATCAATGTAAGCACATTCTCATCCACTAAGTAGGCTAAAACTCAGCATAAAAACTAGGCTACATCTCTGCTTTAAAGTAGGCTGAAACTTTATGTGACGTTGTCCCCTGAGGCCAACTATTACATTTTTACGTGGTGGTGATTCCAGGGCAAGTGTCTACCTTACTTTTCACTTTGTGCTTTTCTGATTCCTGTCTCATTGTAGTCCATTGGCGATATCCAGGAAGTGTCTCAGCCGAGCCGGGCAGGACCAACGAACGCCAGAGCAGCTTACCTGGGAATACCTAAACAGGGAATCATCAGGAGACAGAAATCCATCGGTGAGGACAGTGCACTGGTTCACTGACGAAATACACATGACACATACACATGACAAGACCATGATGCTTTAAGGTACTTGATCTTTACATTTCATTCACTTGGTAATTTAGTTTTATTTTGTAATAATTATGTTTGATATTTATAATTATACAAATAATAATCATCACCTCATCATCATCATCATCAGATACCATTTTTATAAACAAAATTCCACTACTGTGCTACTGTATAATTCCCTTGAATTTCCGGTTTACTGCTGCAAAGTAAGTGAAGCAAACACTACTTTGCAGTGCAACACACATCAGTTCTGCCACGGTCGTGACCTTAATAAATAAATAAACCAACTCAGCATCTTAACACCAATGTCCCATCGCCGCGTGCGTCTCGCCCCCCAGGGGTCACCGAGGAGGAGAAGACCTTCCTGTCCCCACCCATGCTGAAGCTGGCCAGGAGCCTCTCCATGCCCGACACCTCCGAAGACATCCCCCCGCCGCCGGCCGTCTCCCCCCCCTCGCCCCCGTCCCCCTCCCCCTACACCTCGTCCCACCCCCAGGCCCCGGAGCCTGAGGAGCGGGTGCTGTACGGCGGCGCAGTGTACCCCCGGTTCCCTCAGAACGGAGCCGCCCCCGGGAAGGTCTGCCCTCCTGCCGCGGAGAAGGCCGAGGACAGCGAGGACACGGCGTGGAAACGGAACGCTGGGGGAACAGGTAATTCTGTGTGTGGTGATTTAACGATGGCCTGGTTCATTACATTATTCTTTTCCAAATGTTTTTCCAAATGTTAACAGTCATTCAGTTTGGAAACAGGCGGGTTCATCTATGTGACGTCATGAGCATTTATGGGGAATTTTTTTCCATCTTTTGTTTTTCTAATCAAACACAATTTTCATCCTTACCACAAGTTAACATATTGAAGAATAAACAATGCATGAAATGTACTTTGTGATTACAGTAAGGAGTATTTGTAATGGGAAATGAACTGTGACAAAGACCAATATGGTTCTCTGTACCAGATGTGAATACACCACACAGGGTGTGAATATACCACAACTGAATATAATATGTACTGAGTTAATTCCCATTTTGAAATGTTAATCGAAGCCACCATCACCTTTAGAAGTGCTGCACTTGCCATACAGTAATTCATTTCAGTGCTATTCAAGACCTTTCTGTGAGACCCATTTCAGAGCTTAGATGTGGCATTTCTTCAAGTACTTACTTCCGTTTTTATGTACCATATCCATTAAGTGTTTACATTTCAGAGGCAGACCTGTAGCTGTCTAGACTCCTCTGTCTAAGGGTCATTTATGATTCAGCTTTAATAACCACACCACAGTAACAGCAACCCATACACCCATCCTACAGCCCAGCAGAGTTTTCTCAACCGCTGTACCCCAGCCCAGATACCAGAGAACCCGTACTCTGACCGGGCGAAACTCAGCTCCAACATGGGCTCCTTCAGCGTGAGCAAACAAGCAAGGTACTCTTGTTGTTACAATCTTTATTATCACTCCGTTTGTGTTACCAGCTCAATATAGGTGTATCGCCGTTACCAATGAGTGAAGGGAATCAGTTTGGACTGACATAGTCTGAATGACCTGGCCGAATAGTAGCAATCACGGTAGGTACCTGGTACTGAGTACTTAGTTAGTAATTCCATCAAATGATTTTATGGGACATTTTTTACTTGTGCATATCAATTTTTGTCTCAATGAATAAAGCACAGTTTCCCAGGCACCAGTGCTGGCAGTGACTGCGTTTGAAAAACACACGCAGATGCCGACGTACAAACCAGATAGATATTAGATATTTAGCTTAGATATGTAGGAGACGCTTAGGTTCAGATAGATTTAAAAAATGATGGACAATTCTCTTCAAATCCCTCCTTGTGTTGGTTTTACAACAACAACATCCAATTTTCCTCACCATTGTGACTCCCCGACCATTTCAACCACCACCACCACTACCACCAACAAACCCACCATCATGTGCCATCCTAAGGAAAGGGATGCTGATGAAGCAGCCCAAGGTGGAGGACAAGCCAGAGAAGGGGTCTTCCATCTCCATCCCTACCATCATCATCAAGGAGCCGTCCACCTCCAGCAGCGGTAAGAGCAGCCAGGCCAGCAGCATGGAGGTGGAGCCTGGAAGTCAGGATCTGCCAGGTAGGCTGGGAACATGGTGCTGTATGGATATAGCAGGGGCTCTAAATATAGCAGGGTGACTCACACTCCTTCATGCAATGTTTAAAACAAGGGGTCTGCCAAGTCTAGCGACCGTCCCGAGGTCATATTTTTTGCATTCTGTCAAATGAAAATAGAGCGTGTCATCGTGTACACTAGACATGCTATACCTGTATCTATGCTGCTGTACACAGTTTATGTAAGCATAAATATGTATACAGTTGTTTATCATATATTTTGTTAATTTGCATCGTCAATCTTTTAGCATGGTATGGCTTAAACATCAGAAGATTTGGTCTTTTCAAAAGTCAGCTTTATTGTCAATTACAACAAATGTACAAGACAAATAGTACCGAAAAAAATTAGTCTCTGACCCACGATGCATTCAGTAGGATTCAAAGGATAACATTTGGTAAAATGAAATAAAATAAGATAAGTAACATTTACAATACATAAATTCTAAAATTCTAAAGTGCAAAAATAGTCTGGAATTTGATGGTATTTGATGGTTTCAAATCTCTGCTTTTAGGCCAGCTCCGACCCGACACCACCCCAGACACCAGCAGTGTCTTTGTGGTGCCCACCATACGGTCCCGGCGGCTGGCGGACCTCCGGAACTCGGTCTCCTTCAGGTCCACGGACCTGGGGGACGAGGAGCCCGCCGCCCACGCCCCCTCCCGCCTGCGCCAGTCCCGCTCCATCGACGAGGGCATGCTGAGCAGCGACGAGCACTTCCGCCGGCTGGTGGTCAACCCCCTGTCCCTGCTTAACATCCCAGACTCCAACGGCGGTGGCGGCGGTGGCGGCGGCGGCGGAGGCGGCGGTGGCGGCGGCGGGGGCGGCGGCGGGGGCGGCGGCGGGGGCGGCAGCGCGGCCCACCTCATGGACCTGAACTCCCCCGAGCCCTCCATGCTCAGAGCCCCCCTCAACACCAGAACCGGCCTGCACCACTCTCAGCAGCACCAGCACCACCTCAGCCCTCTCAGCCTGCCCGTCAAGACGTACACGCCCTCTCTGTCGTCGCTGTCCTCGCCGGCCTCCCCGTCCATGGGATACGGACACTACCTGCACCCGGTCACCGGGAAACCCTTGGACCCCAGCTCTCCTCTAGCCTTGGCGTTGGCCGCCAGGGACCAGGCCATCAGGGGACAGAATCAGCCGCAGCCGCTCAAGACTCAAGAGTCGTCCAAGTCGGACCTCAACATGCCGTTGTTTATCGACACAAAACTGGCTCGTCCGAGCGCGGAGTCGTCCTTCGGCAGCGCAACGGTGACCCCGTTGGCCCGCACTGGGCCCAGGGGAGCCCTGCGAAGGTAAGGCTTCCTCTGATCCCAGCTCAGTTCCTACCAAGGGTTTACATTCATACCAGGACAAGGGAAAGGCTGGTGTGATTTTGTCATCGCCAGCATGTCTTCCCTTGTATCATCTGTCCAGTGTTTGGCAAGTAGTCGACAATCTCTGTATTTAGTTATTCTATCTGACTCTAGCTCTTACTCAAAGCTGACTTGCACTCCTATGTGACTGATCGCTTAAAAATGTATTTTAGGAAAAAGTATGAATGGCCAAGTCATCATAGGTGTTCTGCTGACCAGGCAGTTTGCTCTGTGGCCTGTTTTTAAATGTGTGAGACAAATGTGATGATCCGTTTTAGACAGCCAGGGAGCCCCGTTGCAAACATGCAGAACAAATCAAAGTCCCCCCTAGATTTCACATTCATCTCCCCTAGATGTGGTAGACCTCTGATTGGTGTATTGACAAGCTGTTCACCAGTTACTGTCAGATTTTTTTTCTTCAAATGATCCCGTATTGGGTTTTATAGTTGGGTGATAAATCCCCCCCCAGTGTACATTTGGTGTAAGGACATGAATGCATGTTGCGCAGAAGTATGAATTGAAAACTGTTTACAACATTGCAGCCTGGCATTTTCACAAAGGATTCATATACACCTCTCATGGAACCGTCACCTTATCGTGGTGGAGAGGTTTGCGTGTCCCTGTGAACCTGAGGGCTGTGTTGTCTGGAGCCATGTGCTCCTGGTAGGGTCTCCCATGGCAGAGTGGTCTCAGGTGAGGGGCCAGACTAAGAATGAGTCAAGAAGACCCCATGAAAAAACGTAATAGAGGAGGAGAGACCCTGCCCGGAGGAAGCCCGGGACCCCGTCTGGAGCCAGGCCCAGACGGAGGGCTCGTCAGCGAGTGCCTGGTGGCCACGGAGCCCGGCCGGGCACAGCCCGAAAGAGCTACGTGGCACCCCCCCCCTTCGTCGTCCTGTGGGCACACCACCTGCAGGGAGACCCGCTGGGGTTGGGTGCGCTGCCACATGGGTGGCAGTGAAAGTCAGGGGTCCCGACGGACCAGACCCGGGCGGCAGAAGCTGGCTCTGGGAACGTGGAATGTCACCTCACTGTGGGGAAAAGAACCAGAGCTTGTGAGGAAGGTGGAGCGCTACCAGTTAGATCTGGTGGGGCTTACCTCTACGCACAGTCTCAGCTCTGGTACCGTACTACTGGATAGGGGTTGGACTTTACTCTTCTCCGGAGTTGCCCAGGGCGTGAGGCGCCAGGCTGGTGTGGGGATACTCATAAATCCCCGGCTGGGCGTTGCAGTGTTGGAGTTTACCCCGGTGGACGAGAGGGTCGCCTCCCTATGCCTAAGGGTGGTGGGGGGGAAAACTCTGACTGTTGTTTGTGCGTATGCATTGAACAGCAGTTCAGAGTACTCTGCCTTCTTGGAGACCCTGAATGGAGTCCTGCATGGGGCTCCAGTAGGGGACTCCGTAGTTCTGCTGGGAGACTTCAACGTCCACGTGGGCAATGGAGACGGTGGTTGATGGAGACACCTGGAGACGCGTGGTGGGGAGGAACGGTCTCCCTGATCTAAACCCGAGTGGTCGTTTGTTACTGGACTTCTGTGCTAGTCATGGATTGTCCATAACGAACACCATGTTTGAACATAAGGGTGCTCATAAGTGTACCTGGTACCAGAGTACCCTAGGCCGAAGATTGATGATCGATTTTGTGATCGTGTCATCTGATCTGAGGACTTATGTTTTGGACACTCGGGTGAAGAGAGGGGCGGAACTGTCAACCAACCACCATCTGGTGGTTAGTTGGATCAGGGAATGGGGGAAGATTCTAGACAGACCTGGTAAGCCCAAACGGGTAGTGTGGGTGAATTGGGAACGTCTGGAGGAGGCCCCTGTCCTAGAGCTCTTCAACTCACACCTCTGGCGGAGCTTTTCTAGCATTCCTGTGGAGGTTGGGGGCATTGAGCCGGAGTGGGCGGTGTTCAAAGCCTCCATTGCTGAAGCTGCGGCAGGGAGCTGTGGCCTCAGGGTCTTCCTCAAGGGGCGGTAACCCTCGGACACCGCGGTGGACACCGGTGGTCAGGGAAGCTGTCCGACTGAAGAAGGAGGCCTTCCGGGGTATGTTATCCCGGAGGACTCCTGACGCAGTTGAAGGGTACCGGCGGGCTCGAAGGGCTGCAGCTGCTGCCGTGTCGAAGGCTAAGCAGTGGGTGTGGGAGAAGTTCGGAGAGGACATGGAGAAGGACTTTTGGTCGGCACCAAAGTGTTTCTGGAAGACCATCCGACACCTCAGAAGGGGGAAACGGGGAAACATCCAAGCTGTGTACAGTAAGGGTGGGACTCTGTTGACCTCGACTGAGGAGGTAGTCGAACGTTGGAAGGAACTCTTTGAGGAACTCCTGAATCCGACTAACATGCCCTCTATGATGGAGGCAGAGCTCGAGGTTGATTGTGGTTCGTCGTCAATTTCTGGTGGAAGTCACTGAGGTAGTTAAACATCTCCGCAGTGGCAAAGCCCCAGGGATTGATGAGATCCAGCCAGAAATGCTAAAAGCTCTGGGTGTTGAGGGGCTGTCATGGTTGACACACCTCTTCAACATTACGTGGGAGTCTGGTACAGTGCCAAAGGAGTGGCAAACCGGGGTGGTGGTTCCCCTGTTCAAAAAGGGGGACCAGAGAGTGTGTGCCAATTACTGGGGTATCACACTTCTCAGCCTCCCTGGGAAAGTCTACTCTAAGGTGCTGTAAAGGAGGGTTCGGCCGATTGTCAGATTTAAGAGGAACAATGCGGATTCCGCCCTGGACATGGAACTACGGACCAGTTCTTCACTCTCGCAAGGATCCTGGAGGTGGCCTGGGAGTATGCCCATCCGGTCTACATGTGTTTTGTGGATTTGGAGAAGGCATATGACCGGGTCCCCCGGGAGAAACTGTGGGAGGTGCTGCGGGAGTATGGGGTAAGGGGGTCACTCCTCAGGGCCATCCAATCTCTGTATTCCCAAAGCGAGAGCTGTGTCCACGTTCTCGGCAGCCAGTCAGTTCCGTTCCCGGTGGGTGTTGGCCTCCACCAGGGCTGCGCTTTGTCACCAATCCTGTTTGTGATATTCATGGACAGGATATCGAGGCGTAGTCGTGGTGGGGAGGGGTTGCAGTTCGGTGATCTGAGGATCTCAACACTGCTCTTTGCAGATGATGTGGTCCTGATGGCATCATCGGCCTGTGACCTTCAGCACTCACTGGATCGGCTGGCAGCCGAGTGTGAAGCGGCTGGGATGAGGATCAGCACCACTAAATCTGAGGCCATGACTCTTAGCAGGAAACTGGTGGATTGCCTTCTCCGGGTAGGAAATGAGTCCTTAGCCCCAGTGAAGGAGTTCAAGTACCTCGGGGTCTTGTTCGCGAGTGAGGGTACGATGGAGTGTGAGATTGGCCGGAGAATCTGAGCAGCGGGGGCGGTATTGCGTTCGCTTTACCGCACCGTGACGAAACGAGAGCTGAGCCGTAAGGCAAAGCTCTCGATCTACCAGTCGATCTTCGTTCCTATTCTCACCTATGGTCATGAGGGATGGGTAATGACCGAAAGGACGAGATCACGGATACAAGCGGCCAAGATGAGTTTTCTCAGGAGGGTGGCTGGCTGGCTTCTCCCTTAGGGATAGGGTGAGAAGTTCAGCCATCCGGGAGGAACTTGGATTAGAACCGCTGCTCCTCTGCTTATAAAGGAGTCAGTTGAGGTGGTTCGGGCATCTGGTAAGGATGCCCACTGGACGCGACTGGTCGTGCCTGGAGGTGTTCCAGGCACGACC
The DNA here is from genome assembly GCF_964030765.1 of Micromesistius poutassou. Classification (NCBI taxonomy): domain Eukaryota; kingdom Metazoa; phylum Chordata; class Actinopteri; order Gadiformes; family Gadidae; genus Micromesistius; species Micromesistius poutassou. The sequence goes on along the minus strand of NC_140283.1, from coordinate 10,998,423 downwards.
AGTGGGGAGGAGACCCCGGAGAAGACCCAGGACTAGGTGGAGAGATTATATCTCAACACTGGCCTGGGAACGCCTCGGGATCCCCCCCGTCAGAGCTGGTCAATGTGGTCGGGGAAAGGGAAGTCTGGGGCCCCCTGCTTGAGCTGCTGCCCCCGTGACCCGACCCCGGATAAGCGGATGACGAAAGATGAGGATTCATATACACCATGCAGAAGCATGTTGCGGGCTAAAGGGTAGAAACAGGAGCATGGAGAATGAAGCATGTCCAAAAAACTGCCCAGCTGACCAGCTGATTTATGATGGATCATAAATTACAATCTCCATTTTAATTGGGCCTATAATATGAATAGCATGGTGAGGGCAGGGCAGGGCGGGCGTAACTACTCCCTTGTTAAAAAAGAGTCCCAGTATCTGTCAGCTAGCTTTAGTGAACCTGACCGGAACAATGAAAGCCAAAACCGGGTACGTTACCATGGTAACCATGTTTCAACTGTTTATGCATGCAATAGCATGTGTTTAACCTAGAGAGAGAGAGTCGTCTACAATGAAAAGCCAATCTGCAAGTGGTGTTGGGGTTTGGTTCTATTTTAAATACACAGTATCAAATAGTTATTTATTATTGCAGCTTAACAATACAGACACCAAAGCCCTCCCACAGGCTGTGCTTCAGTCCCCACTCTCTCCCTCAAAAGCCTTGTTAAATAAACAATCACCAGGGTGAGCTGCAGCTGGCCTCAATTGGTGGTTGCCTGGTTGTTGTAGTCTTTAGTTGTAGTCTTTGGTGCCAAAGCTATCTTCTTTCCACCTTGAGCAGAACTACCTTCCGTCTATGTGTGATGCCACACGACCAGCATTGCCAGTTGTACGATAATTCATAATTTTGCCCTCTGTATGACGTAGGATAAATAATGCAATAAGTCTTGCATCAAATATGGTGATTTGTAGGTATAATGTTGAATTAATAGCAATGTACTATTTAATCTGATGTCTGTCCTTACACTCCACATCTAGAATGACCAGTTTAGTCCACTTCTGTATGGTCCACTCTGCTGAATTATGCAGCTTTTAACATGGGAAATCAGCCCTAACCCTAACCCTAAGTACAATATTGTTAATTAGAATAATTTCTTCAACCTAATAACTTCAACCTAATATTACTTAAAATCTCCATGTTTCATATATATCGATAGTTCATGTGGGAGAGTATCCTTGACCCTGAACTGAACTGAAACTGAATTGTTTCATATGAAGTTCTGAATCTATTATCATAATATTATTTCTAATTAACAATCTCTCTCTCTCTCTCGCTCTCTCTCTCTCTCTCTCTCTCTCTCTCTCTCTCTCTCTCTCTCTCTCTCTCTCTCTCTCTCTCTCTCTCTACACACACACACACACTATTCAGATTTCAATATTCAATATTCAGAAAAACACACTTGAGAAAAACACTGTAAAAAAAACAACTCTCATCTGAAACATGTGTCACCGTTCCCCAGGCAGATGACTGAATCCAAGTACGAGACGGACACCAAGTACGAGCACCCTCTGGCCAAGGACAAGAAGAGAGTGGAGCAGACGCAGCGAGACGAAGACCTGTCCCAGCACAAGCGGGCCGGCCTCCTAATGGTGCACACATCGGACCGCACACGCCGCGGCTCCTCGGGGGGTCTCCTTGGTGGGGAGGAGCGGGGCGCCAAGCACGCCGCGTCCAAGGACCACAGCCAGCCGGCCTCCGCCCCTCCCTTGTCTCATAATCCGTCTCACATCCACATCTCCCCGCACAAGACCTTCATCACCGTCAGCTCGGCCGAGGAGCCAGTCAAGCTCCCGTTCGGCATGATCCCGCCCCCGCCGCTGGCGTCCGTGGACATCCCCGAGGACGAGCTCTTCCCAGAGTCCCTCCCACCGCCGATAGAGTTCGCCAATAGCTTTGATATCTCCGAGAGCCAGGCCAGCAGCATCGCCGAGCTGCTGAAACAAACCAACAACCTGTCCTCGGACCAGGCCCTGGCCATCACCGAGATCCTGAAGCAAACGCAAAACGCGTCGCCGGGCTCCGCCTCCGCGGCCCGCCAGAGTTCTGTCTCCCCGTTCTATCCCTCCTACTTCCTGCCCACAAACAGCCAACATGAGATCAAGTGTGCACCAGCTGGCCTGACCAACACCATGCTTCCTATTTATCCAGAAGTTTCCCTCGACAGCTTTGGTCCGGTCGGCGATTCAGGAATAGAGGTGGAGGTGGACAGCAGGTCGGTCGGCGGGGACCCCCAGCTGGAGACCACCGGCACTGCGTCCAACGTCTCTTCCATGTCCACCCTGTCCTCGGAGGGAGGGGGCGAGGGTCTGGACGCGTGCGCCGTCTATGCAGATGGTCAGGCCTTCACCGCCGCCGCCATGATCAACAAATCCAACAAGAGCACCAAGGTGAAGACGCACAACGTATTGCTGCACCACAGGAGCGGGAAGGAGATGGGACACGAGGGCATGATGGCACATCGGGACGAGAGCTCCTACAATGGAGGAGGACCTCCCTCTTACATCCCAGCTCCTCCTGCTTCTGGGGAGGCCCCGCGGACGTCCCGGGACGGAGGAGAGGGGAAGCACCCTCACATGTCCAAAGCTGGAGAAACAAGGAGATCCAGGTAGGATACTTCACGCAGGCTTTCTTCTTGCACATGTTGCCACTCATCGTTTTCATTCAGCTGGGAAACATGGCTATAGTAATCAATGGAAGGTGCAATGATGACGTAGTGTTTTCAGTGGAGCCCTGGGGTTAGAGGCTGTCACACTGTTCACTGCATACTGTAGTCACAGGCTCACCAAGAGTGGCTTCTGTCTGACAACATACATGTCAGTCTATATGTGTCTGTAATTTGTCTGTAATTTGTCTGACCTTAAATTAATAGGTAGTGGTTCTTGGGTGTCTTTTGTTTTGTCACATATTGGATCTACCTAGGCAGTTTGCTAGAAGCTCTGAGTGGATCACTAATGTACATTTCATGCATTCTCATCTGCATGTTCTTCATGAATTCAACATTTGTGTTCTCTTATGTCTCTCCAGAAACGCAGACTTCTCCTCTGGCGTCCCGCGCAGGAACACAGTCACCTTCGCTTCCACGACTGTCTTGTCCTCGCTCTCGTGCCAAGAGGTCATCACCAACTCCAGCGCACTGTCCGGTTCCATCCAAAGGTCCCCCTCCCCGAGCCTCTCACCTCCCCCTGACACGGGCCTCAGGCATCCCCCTCACGCCTCCAGCTCCTCCCCCTCCTCTCCTGCCCTGGCCGACCTCTACGTGCTTCCGCCTCTGGGCTCTGGGATCTCCCGCTCGTCCTCCCCTCTGCTGTCGTCGCCTTCCGCCTCTTCCAATAAGCCCTTCGCCTCCAAGCCGCTGGTCCTCTGGAGCAAGGAGGACGTGGCCGATTGGCTGGACCACCTGAACCTGTCAGAGCACAAGGACGCCTTCTTGGACAACGACATTGAGGGCAGCCACCTGCCGTCGCTGCAGAAGGACGACCTGGTGGACCTGGGAGTCACTAGGGTGGGGCATCGGATGAACATAGAGAGAGCTCTGAAGGACTTGATGGACATGTAGCTAGGTCTGACCGCACAGGGAGGAAGGAATCCTGCTGCACACTGCACAACATTGATGGCTTTAGAACGTGGTGGTATAATGCTGTAATGTTTTACTGTATGACTGTTTAAAATACTGAAAGACTTTATATATATATATATATATATATATATATATACATATACATATGTAGATATAGTACATTAGTTTATCGATTCAACTAGATTTGTTTGAAAAAGTACTGTTTCAAAAAGTAGTGAGAGAAATCCAACAGAACTAATACTGAGTAATAGTTGAATATATTTAATTGATATCCCAGGTTGAGATATAACTGCACACCAAGCTTGAAGAAACAAACATGGAATAGACATAGTCGTTTTGTGGAATATGTCATTTTTTAACAGATGACCGTAGATTAGTGTAATTTATAGGTTTAAAGTGTGGACATTTGAACTCTTAACACGTCTGTTGAATGTAAAAACACCACCTGCTGTGTGGTGTATGTGTCCGTGCAGTTTTCTACTTTCAGGACTTTTCACCTTAAGTATTTGGTTAAAAAAGAACTTTTGGGATTTGCTGCTATTCCAGTCTTCTTACATGATAATTGTAAACAGATACAGACTGTATTTTATCAATTGTGGCCATTTGCAACCTTTTTGCTAATGATATGAATATAGAGCAATGTTGAATGAGATGTACTGCCCATATACATAATCCTGGCCTTAAGGGAAGTATAACTTTACAAACATATTATATCAGATTATATCATCTCTTCTTTACCAAACATTATCATTTTTTATGTTATACATGGGTATGTTGCCATCTGTAACATAATATGTACAACATAACATTTGATCTAAAGATAACCATTCACAAACATATCTAACTAAGCATTTCTAAAACAAATTTTACAAAAATTAAGTAATAAATATAAATTGTCTACTTCACATTAGGCGTATTATGTTCATGTTACTTTCATTTTTATGAGGCCTAAAATGTATTTATTTATGTTTGGGTCTTGTTCTAGATCGAGTGATGCATGTTTTAATAATTAGATGAAGGAAAAACAAGGAGAATATGAGAGAACTATAAATAAATTGTAAATCATAATCAAAGCTGCAGCATACAGTTCCCACACTTAGAGCCATGCCATGTGTAAGTGTACCAATACTTATAATCTAATAGAATAAGATGGTCATTATGAATCCAGGGATGTTTTTTTTTCCTCCCATTTCATCATGTAGGTAGGTGTCCATGGCAGCATGATTAGACACAAATATGCAATTCACACACAGAACCACACCATATATTCAACAGTGGCAGTTAGGCCTACTGTCCAACATTAAATATTTTTTAATGTATTTTACATTGTATTGCTGTATTAAACAATATCAAGTCCATAAACACTATGGGGTGTGGAAAATGTACATACTTTGTCGTACGTTCGCTGACGTTATCATTGACTATTTTATCTTCACTCTCTTTTCGGATTTCATACCACAGAGCACCGATCTCATTCCACGCAACGATGCCAACTCATACTCCCACCTCTAAACGAGAACATTACAGCCCAGCACAGAGACGAAGGCTGCTCGCAACGACGCATTAACATCACATGAAAGGACCGCTGGGTTGACAAATGCGTGCATCGCCAAGTAAAATATCCATCTTAGAATTGTGCAGTTGCTAAATGCGATGCCACAAACATGTGCACTTTCTAGAAAAAGGGTTTCCTCAGGAAACCGTTTCCTCAGGCAGAAGTAAGTAGAACTGAGATGCCAGATACGGTCAGTGCTCATTTGATCATATGCTCCACAGGACTGTGTACACACAAAAGTATATAGTGCTAGGTGGATTTACTCTAGATTTATCCAGAGTAACATTGACCTCAAATGCAGAAGTAGTGCATGGTGGTATTTTACATTGTGAGGAACTTTTTTGGGCCATTTAAATAAATACAAGTGAACAGGAATATTTTATTTTGTGCTATTTTGAAAAATAAATTCTGTATTTTGTGGATGGTAAACATCTGGAGGCTGATATCAGCAATGTGCCAAAAAAGGAAATCCTGCTGAATCAACTATTCCTTTATATTCATGAAACCATTTTGACTGCCCATTATTTTTCTATAAGGTACGCAAACCTTGTTATGCATGTATGTGCAAAGAAGCTGCATATTTTTTTTTTTTTGACTACTACAGAATAACAACAACTGATATTTGTTATTTTGATGACCACAGTTAAAATATTCTTTAAATATTGATGATTGATTCTTGATGCTGATATGCATTCCAATGTAAGTGATAAGTAATGCGAATGAAGATCAATAATTGAATTGTTGGGGCAATGGACAACATTTCCTTGAGTTATATTGTGTTTTTATATTAATCTAAAGCATGGGTTGTAACACATGCACACAAAGAGGGAAATGATCTAAGAAGCAATATGTATTTTTTTGTTTGTGTGACAACTGTTCCATGGTATGTCTTTGACATAGTTTTATGAACAGCTGTGAAATGTGTTCAATGGGTAGTATGTGGATTTTCAGTTCAGCCAACTGTACTGCAGCTGCCCACAGGTTGGGACGCTCATCCATAACTGTGTATCAGTTAGCCTGAGTTTAGTCTCTGGACTAAACCTGACACATCATCGCAGTGGTATGGTCAGGTGGGGACTCAAAGACCACTTTTTTTTTACATATTGTCACAAAATCATAAGATGTTTACAAAGTTATTTACAAATATTTATTATTTACAAAGGATACCTAAATGTAATCGGTTTTTTTCAATATAGATATTAGTAAATTGTCTTCAAATCCAGACCTGCCTCACCACTGCATTGAGTATAGGATTTTTTTTTTTTACTTTGTTGTAGAACAAAACAAAAAACATTGTTGGAAAGGTCTCTGCTTGGAGGGTAACATATGTAAGTTTGAGAGATGAAATCTGACCAGGGGTCATGTCTGTATCTCAATAAAAGGTTAACAGATAACTGTTTTGGACAGCTCTGGACATCTACTATTAAAGGGGCAGTACCATCATGCCCTAACATGTCAGCACTTTGTCTTGTACATATATGAAGCTATTCCCTGACAAAATGAACACCTAGTAACACATAATGTCAATTTTCATTCATTCCTTCTATATGAAATGGCTGGGAGTAAATATCATGCAACTATCATGATGGTTCGCTTTTGAGTTTAACTTGAGAATTAGTTCAACATTGATTGAAGTAAGGTATAATTAAGCAAAATATGCACAACATTATGTGGATTCATTCGGCTACCTAAAGGCACAGAACATATTTGCCATCAACTGGCCGAAAGACCACGTTGCAATCTGGATATGTTTTTGGGTGGATTTTTTTTTTCTTAATTATTCAGGGCAGTCAAGATTTCCCTTTGGCAGTCCATGAAATCAGCCAGCTTTGGAGCCACTCAATTATTTATATGTAGAATTTTTATTTTTTTAATGAAGGAATCCTTTTATCAAGACGCGGGAGTGAGCATTCTGTTTCAAGAGATAGTTTCTCAAATGTGTACTAAAACAAATGGATGACACTTTAATATAGTAAGGATCAAGCAAAATTCCTAAATGCTTCCAATTCCTTTGAGCACTTTGTAATCTTGTTTTTTATATCTCTATAGCAAAATGTACAATTTAATCACATGATTTTTGACTTTATCATAAATAGTGTGATCTTGTCGTTTGCCTTGAACATACACATTAGTTGCTCTTTTAGCCCACTAGACCAATGGTTTACTAGAGTGTTTTGCTGGTTGATCTGATGTATTTATTATATTATATATTGATCAGTTTATTTAAATTGTTATTATTTACCTTCAAATTCTATAAATTCGAAATTCATGCAATGTAATTACATTAAGTTTGCAATCCCACTGAAAATATGGCTAATTAACAGAAGATTTTTGTCTTCCACATTCCCTTCTCTTGTGTCCATAAAGGTTTCAAATCAACAATGTGTAGATTGGCCATTGTAGAAATACACTTATTGCAAGCTTCATCCACTCATGCAAATCATTTTCTTTTCATTAGATAATCTCTGCAGCATACAATGTGTTACTCCGCCCCTTTCAGTTTGTGGTTTCCGGCATGCTCTGTGTCGTCTTCCCCCAGAAGTTCTGCTATAACATAGTAAGACCGCTGGATCTGAGAGTACAAGACAATGACCAGACAATGTATAATATGATACAATCTGTAGTGGTTATAATGAATGTAACATTCAATTGTATTGAATGAATTGATGAAAATAAAGAACTGTATACCGTGATTCTTCATCACGGTATACATACATATATTCTACACTTAGACAAATTATAGAATAATAAAACAACTTATTTTGTGTAAATGATAAGGCAAGCCTTTTGCTACGTTTTATATAAAGTTGCATCCTGGATATTTTTCTGAGTCTTTGTGGTACTTGTGATTATACTTAATAAAATAACCACAATTGCATAGGTGCATTCATCAGAGAAATAATTTAGTAGATCAACTTGAAATACATATTGTCTATTTAATGTTACATATATATACTGTATATACTGTATATATTTATATATATATATGTGGTATCTGTGACATCGGCAAGCTACCGAACACTTTTTTTTATTCATCTATTCACCACTTCTCAAAATGTTGGGACACAATTCACACCACAACCATTATATTTTGGAGCTCTGCTAGCTATCCATCATTTATCCAAATGTCCAAACATGAAACATGATTTACAACTGACATGAGGCTGAGTAATGAGTATATGTCATCATTTCGAAATGATGTGCCTCATAGGACCAGCCAGGAAGATAGTAACGCTGTGAGTACCAGAGAATAGGCACACTTTGCTGGAGGACCAGCAGCAGCTATACCACGGTGCAGAACGTTAAGGCTGTTGCAGCAGAGATGATGCATTACAATATTTATATCATGATATATTGTTATTTTCATACATGATTATATTCATATATGAATGCAGTTGAATATAGAAATGTTAAGGATGACCATGTTTGGTTTGGTTAACATAGAATTACAAACATCAAATGGTTTTCTATGGAATTTGAGCAAAACAATGATTTTCTTTGTCTGCTTTATCTCAGTGTCAGGGTTTCTCAATAACACAGACGTTCTCACCTCTGCATTGGAAGTAAAAGCAATAAACAAACGTGACAGTTGTTAGTAAGTGTAAAGGTCCCTTCCTCTTAGCTGGTGCACTGACCTTATTCCCCTAGTGATAAGGGAGCTAGAGTTTTCATTAGAGTTTGGTGGACTTTTAGTTCAATCTTCTTTCATGGTCTCACAGAGGGCTTTAGTTTGTGTCATAAATGTAGGTTATTCTGATGGTCTGGCTGACTGCTCATTTTATTTGGCAGTTTCTTGTATTTATGTCATGTCAAGACGAGGGGGGAACCGATTCGCAGGGATAGGCCATTAGCTCAAGAAACTATCCGGGTCAAAAACAGCAAACACGAGGAAGATATGCTATACACACCCAAATACAATACAGACAGAAACAAAAATATCAACATGGGAAGACACAGTTGAACATAATCGGTAATTGAAAGAGTTGTCAGACAGTTGTCAGTTGGCGTAAGGAATGGGGTTGGCGATTGGGTTAGGATTGAGGCAGGATCATGAAAATTGAAAGAATATAACCATCCCCACCATTATTGTATGCTACATTGTTTCGCATGGTAGATGACTCCCTCTCTAGGTTAATAGGTGCTATTGCATGCATCAACTCTTATTGGCTAATGAGGTTTCCCGGTAACTGCTGATTGATGCGACACACCTCTTATTATCGAAACTGAAATGAATGGGGGTTTATGGGCCGATTAATATTTTATAAAGGGTGAATATAGCCCCCACTTAGGCCTACATAATAACATTATAGTTGAACATACACATGTAAAGTGTTTTGGATTGCTGTTCAAGTTAATTATGTTTCTATTTGCTTTCATGTCAAACAATGTGTAATCTTTTCTAGGGTTGATCAGAATGTAGGTCTACCTATAATGTAATACATCCTGAGACATTGACAGAACTGGTATGGTCCTTCTGTCATGACCACCACGTGAAGGCGAACGCGTATTCACCACATTCTATGAATGAATGTTTACATTTTTAATTGTGTTCATGCAACATTTGCATGAACAATTGAACATTGAACACTTTTTGAAGTTATATCCTTATAGAAAAGTGTGTATTCCCCTCGCCGATTTCATCATATTTTTTTTTCTTTTTTTGAAAACGTCTTTATCCTTATTACATCCTTTACATCCTTATTTACATCCTTATTCAATTGTTTAACATTTCGACCAACTAGAGAAGCAGCAACGATGCATCTGCTCTATCAAATGTCATTTACCAGTCTCCCAGCCTACATCACTGTAACTGGGAGGAGAGAGATACTCCATGAGAAATTACCCTCCACCCCCAACTCAAATGAAAGCCCTATGGAAAACTGCTGAACTCTTGAAGCAGAACATCTCGGAGTCCCTCACAGTCCAGTGTTCCTCTCCTGACTACCAAGGATACTTTTATTTTGTATCCCCAACAATAAGCTGCGCCGGTCTGGAGACGGAACCACAAGGACACTGAGAGGTAACGCAACTGTATCCCTGTTCATCTGCCACTTGTTAATGTTGCACTATGTTCTGTTCATTATAGTTGGAGGGGATTGGTTTAAATGTAGTCAGCAAGTGATTTATTGAGGCAAAGCCAATGAAAACAAAACTTTATTTTTATAGTTCAGTTCGAGCGTGTTTTTCAAATGGCGCCATTCCTCCTTGAATGAATCACGTGTTATTCTTACAGGCATGTAATTATATCTTCCTGAATGAATAACTTGTTATTATAACGATAATATTATTATATCCTCAGTGAATAGACAAATTGTAATGTTTCGAGGGATTTTCTTATGCATGAGAACAACATATTTAGCCAACATATTTCACATGTCATTTAAACATATTAAAGTTTTACACTGAGCTCCTGAAAGTGTAGTCACCGTATGCCTTAGCATGCCTTAAGTTATCTTGGTATGATTATACATATTTGTTCTGGTGTCAATAGTAAATATAGCCATCATTCCACAAATGATTTACAACGGTAATGTAGAAACCAGTTCCACTCATGTTTTTGTGAATGAGGGGAGGAATTAAAATGAAATTAATTGAACCCTAAAATAATCCCATCTCACCACAATACAACCTGTCCCACAACAATGTAACCTGTGTCACCAGTGAATAGTTTGAATTCTCATATTTCCTACTTAAAGTTGCATTTTTGGATTAAATGTGATTACAAAAATATAGATGCTGAGTGAAAATTACTTATAGCTTTTCATATTTTGTGAACACGTGAAGTTTCATGTTTTGATATTGAGCCATGCCCTCTTATCTATCCAGAGATGTCTCTTAGACGGTCGCCATTGTTGTTTACATCACTCTGACAGTTAATGGGGATGCCATGTGACTTTTGACACTGAACAGCACACACGTAGCACATTGAATGATGGTTATTTCGACCGGTAGCAAGTTGCAATCCCACACTGAAGAGTATTTTGGAACAAATCCCACATGTACTAAAGGTGAACCATGTACTCATGCGTCTTCATCAGTAATCAGCAAAGGGTGGAGACAATCCAGACATTCAACTTTCACAATGAATATCAGTCTGGCCTTATATTTACCAGCAATTGATTTCCCCATATTTCTTCTCCCTCCTCCCTGTTTCCTGTTCGTCTTTTCAAATTGTTACTTATCGTTACTATTTCATAAAACACAAAAAACACTAAAACAATGGCGCCATTCCTTTGGAATTCTGCTGACTGCGGCGCTCCGAGTTCGTCATGACCTCAAACATCCTTCCATTTTGAAAGTTACATGAGGTCCAGACGAGACTTGTGAACCTGCGTGATCAGGATGTTCTCATGAGGCTAACAATACAATATTGGGGGGAATAAAAAATGTTTATCTCACAAGCCAACAGCAAACCTCTCAACACTAGGACCTCCTGGAAGAGATTAACCTTATTCCCAGTCGTTCTCGTCTCACGATGGACAGTACCTGGAAGATGCTTCCGATATCCTAATAGTGGAGAGGGAAAGGGAGGGACTTGAGGGAGGGAAATGCGTTTCCCATTTTACAAAAAAAAGTCAACATTTCTTCTCCTTATCAATGTTGTTGTTACGTCTCCTTATCCTCTTCTTCTTCTTCCTCTGGAGATCAGTGGTAGAAGGGATCAGAGCTGACCGGATGCTATCCCATAATACTCCATCCAAGGTGATGAGCAGTTAGCAGGAATAGCAAATCCACCCATGCTCTGGATGCAAACTGTGTCCAGAGTCACTGAGGACTTTGTGGTAAAGAGGTGCATTGTCACATTGTAATGTGTCATAATAGGCGCCCTGGAGGTTAAAGTAACGTAAAAGTATTGGGCAAAATATAAGATTTAGGGGTGTAAATCTGGTACAGTTCAGTTAAAAACCTTAATGTTGCAGTATTGGAAGGTCAAATATTGTTTAAATAAATGTCTAATTATTAAGTCTTTATGTTACTAAAATGTTGTAGCTTTAGTGATAAGGTGATTCAAACTACATTCAATACATATCTTTTATCTTCATACTAGCTGGTCAACAATCATCAAAACCCAACCAATTCCCAGAAAGATGTATTATCAGCAGCAGAGGGGAGGAGGTCAGGGTTGTCTGTATTCACTACATAACCTTTAAAGTTTGGTACTCTAAAAAGAAGACGGCTCTGGAAACCAGTGTTCTTAAAGCAGTTAAATGTGCTCCTTCTCTGTCATTTTACATCTCTTTCAGCTTTTGTAATGAACTTGAGGGGTAAACTAAAACCAGTAATATTGACAGTGACAGTGATCATACAAAGGGTACTAAATCAAGTTTGTAAATAAGAAGTGGGGAAAGAAACTAAAGCAAATCAAGGCTATACAATATGTATTCACACACAAGTTGTAGGCTAGCCACAAATAGCACCACAACATTTTAATCTTCTTCTGGAGTCAACCAAAAGACACTCCATGTGGTCCAGGGAAAGACAGAGAGAGATTCAAGGAGATGACTGGAGATTCTGACAGCAAGAGGAAATCGAAGCATAATGCAGGACCCAAGCGAACAAGGCTGCAAAGTAAACAAGGGTTCAGAAGAGTGGCTTAGAGGAAGTTATATTTGGGTTGTTTCACAGATCTTGACACAGGCCAGCTGCTCATGTGCGTGACAAGTATTTTTCTGAGGAATGGGCCATTGTGGTCGAGAGAGGAAAGGGCAGTGAAGAGAGAGAGAGAAAGAGAAAGAGACAGATAAGCATTAGCCAGCCAGATCTTTTAGTGACTTGTAGCAGAGTGAGGGGTATATCCTACCTGGACTTGCTCAACAATTATAATCTATTATTAACAATAATTTTACCAATATTTGATTAATGAAGAAAAATACGTAATGCACTTAACTGGCCCAATATATTACGCACATTGGTGCTTTATTACATAGGTCATGTGATATATATAGTGAGATATTTGTTAATGCAGATCAAAGTTTCAACCTCTTCCCTTGACCTTTCCATTAAAATGTTTGTCTTGCATGTATTCTTAGAATTTCTAAATAATTTTCATCTGCAAGGAAGTTGCTGTAAGATATATTGTATATATAAAATAATCATAATATTAATATTAAAGTCTGGTTCTCCCTTCTGGTCATTGAGTTTTATCTTCTATCTATTCTCAAGATCCTCTTAACTTTAGGCAACTTATTTAAGAAATGAAATGAAGAGATGGGATATAGAATCATTCTGTCTATCTGTATAAAATATAATTAATCACCCAACTGAGTGAAAGGGCTTTTCATGCAAAGGCCATTCACAAACATTAGAAGAGTCCGAACACAAGCAGAAGCCTCAATCCTGCGCCGTAATAACCTGTAATACATAAGAAATAACATTCAATGCACCTCTGACCTTTTATCCTTGTGAACTCATCATATATATCTTACATTCATCCTATACACCAGAGAGTCTCTAGAGAGCAACGCTGAGCAACGCTGTCGACCCATCCCAGCAAGAGAATACCCAGAGACGGTGAGGAACAAGAGCGCGAGGGAAGAGGAAAGGACCCAGGAAAGAAGGTGTGAGGGAAAAAGGGAAGGTAAGACGAGTTGAGAGGAATGCATCTGAACTAGACGAATCGACTCAAATGGGAAATAAATGTGTGAAATATTGTTTTGTTCAGGTGTGCTGAACAAAAAAGTATAGGTTTCGACCAGAAATATGATTGTGAAAAAAGATTCTAAAGTGATGTGAATCACTATCAAAAGGGGGGATTAGAATAAAAGCCTTACCCCTCCATCACATCTATGTTTTCATATGAGGCACATTGTTACCTCAGTTAGAACGTTGAAGTGTGCAGAGAAGCTGGTAAAAAACACTTATTTTGATCACTTGGTTTTCTTTGCATCTTTATTTGCATCTGTGCATTGACTTATGCTTATGTGTTTCTAAGTTATTGTGGAAGAATAACCTCTTACATCTACCATCTTACAATACCATAGTATATGCCACAGTAGATTTATGCATCAAAACCAATGCAAAAATCCATAATAATCACCTACATTCTACTTATTTATAACTACATATGCAAAAGCAACACGCACAAACTGTGACCACAGCATAACTACCGACACATAGCCGAGAGGGCCCCAAGGCCCCTGAGCAGCAGGGGCCCCTCACTACTTCAACTCTTTGTCTCTTTCCCATGGACAGATCCCATAACAATGTCAACATTATCGTCCTATGGCCTCACTGGTCATCTTGTTTGCCTATATATCTATATCTATATAGATATATAGATATAGATATATATATATATAGATATATATATAGATATAGATATAGATATCTATATCTATATATATAGATATCTATCGATATAGATATGTATATGAAACACTTCCACCCCTTTGTTGCAGAGCTCCAGATACCCAGCCTTGATTGACACCTCGATTGATCAATCCCCTAAAATACCCTTCTGTTGTAGTTCCCCCCCAGCAGTGTTGAGGTCACCCCGGTCACGCAGACACCTCGCATGTCTAAAGGCTTCATGTTGCTGCTTGTGTTTGTAGTTCTGCCAAGTGGTCAATGAAACACTATCGTCTGCACTCGCACCATGCCTACGGTTTACGGAGTTAGAATACACTTCTCTACCACCTCTCTCATGTCTCATTCTGAAATCCTTATTTGTCATGATTTGTCATGATTTGTCATGACAGTTACGATTATGATATTCGTTATGTGTACCCATAACAAAACGTTAAATGGAAAATGTTTCTCCTATCTTTGTTTCTTTGGAAGAGTAAATAATGTAGCATTCAAACTACTTTTTTTGCTTGTAATTTACAGGTGGCTACTGTTCAGCTCTGTCCTCTATCGGAACCCCCTGCACTGCACTAGCAGAGGGCCATGGACTGGACTGAGATGCCTTCAGAGCTGCTGGATAATGTGTTCGATGACCATGGCTACCAGCAGGAGAATATTGTGAGTCAAATCTAAACCTAACACTAATTATATCAATGTTAAATGGACTCCCCTTGCAAAACAAGGGCCAATGATATGAACTGTTGTTCAGACGTAATGATGTGTTGGTGATGTGTTTTGGGGGACAAATCTCTTGAAACTTCGAAACCTATAAATTATGTTCCTGATAGCGAATAGACAGGTTTCACAAATGGTTGTGTAAATCCTGTTATGCAAAATAAGCAAGTTAACATTTTAAAAAGTAGAGAAAAATAAGAAAAACAAAATGCCAATTTATTGGTAAACCAAGCATAGCCCACGATGCAAGCCCTCCACACATGCAGAAGCGCCATTGTTTAGAGCAGGCCACATCCTGATATCCTGTGAGAAGTGACCTTCCCTCCCTGCACTCTGCTCCCAGCATTTACTAAAACACATGTGGGGCTTTTCTTGGGAGTATGGTGAGCCTGTGCACTAATGTCCCCCTTTTTTTCCCTTTTATTTTTGCTTTTTTTAACTCTTAGTCTAAAAATACCCCTCCATCCCGGATGTAAGAGATGTGTGTTATGCAAGACTCTGGCAATTCAAGTGTCAAGATGGAATGAGAGACTGCGTAGACAGTTTCTGGGTCTCCAGGCCCACAAAGTAAACAATTATCTGAGGCAGTTTCCTGGAATGACATGAAAGAGGAGAGATAGTGGCCAAAATTAACTTCAAAATTAAAGTCTTACATTGGTTGATTAAAAAATAACAAATACCACAGAGCCTTCACTTGGGTCCTCTCAATTGGATCTATGTATTTGTCTATCTTTTACGTAATAAGATAAAAGATGTAGGACTGTTATTGTATAATTGTACTGATAAACATTATATAGTTATATAATTTGCTTTTCTTCTTAGTTTATACACCCAATAAACCCAACACCCAAGGTGTTGAATCAAATCTGAGCATTTTATTGACTGTATTACTTATTTTAATTGCATTTTATATATATATATATCCAGAACAGATTATTTCAACAACATTGCACACATCTCACACACACAGTAGATGAATTATAGAAATGCAATTCATACTGTCATCATTGTTTGTGACAATATCGACAACAACCTGGCAACACACAACCGCCCAGCGACCAGTGTTAAATCATCCTGGTCTGTGTGAGAGGGCTCTTGGCAAATGTTTGTGTTCCCTGAGCCATGTTTACTTTATCAGACATGTAATGAATCTTAACTTTGACCTTGCAGTGATTAGCTGTCTCTGGCACAGACAGAGGCAGTGAGAAGAATGAAAAAAGGAAGTGGAGATAGTAATGAGGAGACTGAAAGACATGGAAATGAAGACATTTGTATCCAGTTGATTTTTGCAGTTAGAGAGAGAGCGAGCGAGAGATAGAGAGAGAGAGCATGAGATGGAGAAAGAGAGAGAGCATGCAAGATAGAGAGAGAGAGAGAAAGGGAGAGAGAGGGAGAGAAAGAGTGCATAAGAGAGAGAGAGATGGGGGAGAGTGCACCTCATGTATATCATGGCTTTATCGTTGTCTAAGTTTAGATTTTGGCTCCAAAGACCGCTTCTCAAGTAACGAGACTGGGCTCTGTAGCACACCCACTTCTAGAGCACAGACGGAACCATAAGACCGGGTAAAGCCCAAACGGATGTAGGAGCCACAAACGCAAGAAGGCACAGGAGACAGCTAATTCTTCTGCCATTGACATACCATGTGAAGGAGATACAGGGTGATAAAGAAAGAACTATAACCCCCCCGGAAAAGAAGTGAAGCATTCAGTGTGACAGCAGTTCCCGTTGCCCCCTGCGTGCGTGTTTATTCCTCTATTACTCTGTTAGCTGTAATGGGAACATGGCAGAGGAGGGAGAAGAGACTTCTGGCTGTCCCCCAGCCCCCCAACCACAGCCTCCACATTTTCTTCAAGACGTCATATTCCACGGCAAGTTTAAAGTGAGTGTCAAAACAGGTTAACTTAAAGACCCCTGTGGGAGAGCCCTGTATTGAGAGTGAGAAGTTGGTTTTGAGCTGGCAAATGATACTCCATTAAAAGACAGCAGTATTAGGAGTGGATGGGAAAATACAAAGCAGAAGACTATAGGAGCAGGATGAGCAGTGAGCTTGCATGTTAACATTCACTAAATTACACTTTAGAAGGAGAGATACCCCATCGCCCCTCCCCCTTCAAAATAAACAATACCCCACCAATAATGTTGTGTTTAAATAATAGATTAACATAGCCTTTGACACTTTTAACACACAAAACGTCTATAGGTGATGTCTAACCTCGATGTCTGTAGATGTCAAATGGAGACACTGCTGCAGTAGTTTAAAAGGAGTGGATGTCTTCAAATCGCTGTAGCATTACCCTTAAGTATTCGGCACACCTTGCAGTGATTTGAGGTGTGCCGAATGGAATCCTGAGCGGGGCATTAGATCAGTTTAAATCAGGGGTTGTGTCTCACTGCGTATAACATGCCGGGAAATTGCACCGTAAGTGGAAAGAGAGGGAACACACACACAGGCGTTTTGGCCAGGCCAGTAGCCTCGTAAATCCAGAATGAACTTCGGCTTTGCACACTTGGGGCGTGGCTATGATCTCCGTACAACTGCTGAGGTATGGCCTGGTTCGAGAGGGAAACGCCGTGCTGGGCACTGTTAACCCAGCCCATTGACTCTGTTCTGCTCCTTTACAATTCATAATAAAGCCTGTTATGCATGTTGTGTAGTACATTTGATTCATGTATTCAATTTATAAATGTAATAGAGTGTTGCCTCCTGATGTTGAGAAGGGGAGGTGAAGGACATTCTGGGTAATGTAGGAAAGTAACACACTGGAGCTGATAACGAGTAACAAATTGCATATAACGATAAAGTACAATATTTAACATGAAAAATAGGTCCTGTCTGCACTGTACTTCACCAATAGACCATTGATAACTATATCTTAGTGTTTAAGGGTGTATTATTACTTTAATGGTATGTCTAGGCTTATGTGATTATTAACCACTAACTAATTTATTATGATTACTCTTTGAATACAAGAATTTGCTCAATGGCAATTCAAATTGAAATCCTTTAAAATATGCCATTTCCTCTTGCAAAGAGGGGAGAGCAATCACTTAAATTGGGATCAAGGAGGCAGCAAAGTATTTGTTTTTACTTGTTTGTTTTTAGTTATAACTAGTTATAACTCCATTATATTAGGACACATCAGTCTATTTACAGACAATTGGTAAAAAACTAATGAAAAACCCATCACCACCATTTCGTTTTGCAAGCTGGGAGAATTGACCTTTTACTAACATGATGACAAAATATTGTCAATAAGGGATGATTACATTCAAATACTAGATAAAATAATGCATTATTAATACAAATTTGACTCATGGTAGTGTTGCCCCATACAACACAGTGAGCGACATATGTAGAGGGACACAATATTCAATAGGAAATGATAGGCATGGGTTTTATCAGAAAATTATGTTTTTAAGAGATTCTTTGGCAAAACCTCCAACTGTGGGAATGTAGGCTCCATTTGGCTTTACCGTATAAATAGACTAGTCAAAAGGGTGGCCTGGTTATCTCCAGTATAAACATTCTGTAGAGCAATGAAACATGACTCCTAGTCATAGCTCAGGACTACATCTTAGTCATTAAGATTCCAACTTTACTACCACTGCTAAATAAGATGTGTTTTTATTTACAGACCCCCTTTTTTTTGCCTCACTAATGGCGTCTTCCAAATTAGGGGGGGGCCTCAGCTGGTGTCAGAGCTCTGTGTGAAATGTCAAACGGCAGACCAGGAATCTTGTCCTACATGAGTTATGGCATTTGAATAAACAATCTTGCAAGTACAAAACCGAAAGAAAAGAGCAGGCTGGTGAAATGTGCTTTGCTGATTCAGCTCCTAGTGATCTACTGGTTAGTACAGACATCTCTGCAGCAGAGCTGTTCATAAGCTTTCTAGTCTTCAAGTGAGATTGAGTTTGAGTCCTATTGCTGGGGCAATTAATGCACTATTGTCCTGTGATATGTAAGTTGCA
Organism: Micromesistius poutassou; assembly: GCF_964030765.1. Classification (NCBI taxonomy): domain Eukaryota; kingdom Metazoa; phylum Chordata; class Actinopteri; order Gadiformes; family Gadidae; genus Micromesistius; species Micromesistius poutassou. The sequence goes on along the minus strand of NC_140283.1, from coordinate 10,979,264 downwards.
AAGGAGTCAACATTTTCCATTCTTTAGATAATAAGGTGGTATTTCATTCAAAGTCCTGTTGAAAAATAGGCGGAAACCCTTAGCAAAACATGTATACACAAACAGGTTAATATGTACACATTTCCGATCATTTAACTTACATTGTTACAAACATACACAGGATATCCATTTTGTATGTTATCATTACCACATTCTTGCGGGCTGTGAAAATGCCTGTGTTATTGCTTTGTCTTTATGGACATTCATTATGCATCATTAAAACCTGTAAGGCATTTGTCAGTACTAGCCAGACGTGTCCCTGTCGTTGTACCACTGGTCTGTTTACCGACCAACTGCTTGAGGATATAGTGCATGAGCTATAAGTAAGAGGATGTGGTGAAAAGTGTTGGAAAGCAGCCAGTTTTCCTTTTGGGTTTATTTTCTGCTTCAATCATGACAGCATACTCATTTCTTTAACGTTGCCATAATGTGAATTGGTGCAATATTGCAATAAGACTTGCATATTATGTGAATAACATAATATTCCATTGCTGAAGTTAAACAGACCGTGGATTATTTTTTGTTTGACTTTAACTGGGTGGATTGCACACACACTCTGCCATCGCACATGCATGTATACATGTGACTCATGTAGCACATGTCCTAAATCCTGCACACTTAAAAACAAAGAGAACCACGCAACCGAAAATCCCCATCACATACACACACACACACACACACACACACACACACACACACACACACACATACACACACAAAGGCACACACAAAGGCACACATACACACACAAAGGCACACACACATACAGGCAAACACACACACACACACACACACACACACATACACACAGAAACAAAGGCACACACACACACACACACAAAGGCATACACACACCCACACACGCAAAGGCACAAACACACACACACACACACACAAACACATACACACACACAAACACATGTCATATCCACGTGGCTGCCTCCGCTGCTGTTTCCCGTCCTAAATGTCTGTGGTTGGTCCGTGTCTCTGCCAGCTACTGAAGACCCTGACCCCGGAGGAGAACACGCAGTGTCACTACGGCCTCTACTTCCAGGACGGCCAGCGCCGTGTCGACTACGTTCTCACCTACCACGTGAAGCGGCCCAGCGGGGCTCGCCACGCCCGGACCACCTCGCGGCTGCTCACCGACAACCCCCTGGCCCGCAGTCTGCGTCGCGGAACCCTCATCGGGGCCCGCCCCGGGGGGCAGGACAAGCGACCCAGGGGCAGCCGCCAGACAGAGAGGGCCGGGTACCCATCTCCTCCTCCTCCTCCTCCTCCTCCTCCTCCTCCTCAACCTGCTCCTCGCCCTGAGACCGCGGACGAGGAGAAGGGCCTAGCTGGGACGCCGAGCTGGGACGAGCAGGAGGACGATAAGCGACGCAGGAGGGAGGAGTTTGAGAAGAACCTTCTAGACATGGGCCTGGAGCTGGAGAAGGATGAGGACGTGAGTGGAGCCGTGAAAACGTTGAATGGTTCTGTGCACGTAGCGCTTCATGAATCTCCTGGGTCTCCTTATGAGTCCCTTGGGTTGTAGGCAGTTGAAGAAGGCGACAGTCGAAGAGGTACAGTGATTCAAAGTAAATAAATGACGCACTCCCTTGAGGTTAAATTGAAGGAGCATTCGGAAATAGGATGTGGTGAAATGTTTTGTGAAGCAGCATGTGTCTGCTATTGCTTTTTGATGACATATTACTTTATAAAGGTTGAGTTTGTTTAGTCGGTTTATCGCTAAACTCATTGACAGGCTCGTCACTGTAGGAAATACAAATCAGTTTGATGTCAAATATTGGAGCAGATTTGAACCCTGCATACATATGTCATATTTTATTATCATCAAAATTTGCAAATGGTCTACTCTGAACAAAGTCCAATAACTGAGTTTCAAAATGTAATAGTGGCACACATCGGAAAGAAATCCAACTCATTGGAGTAGCTTGCCTTAGAGCTCGTTTTTGGTTGAAGTCCAGAATTACAAACGATAGGATTTCACATGCTGCCCTGTCCAGCACAGAGGCCTACCCAGTCTGCAGAAGGGAGGGATCAGCTGGCTGTGCAGCTGATATCAGCTGTTTCAGCCTGGTGTAGATGTAGCTGCAACAATGGATGGATACATTGTGTTGTGCCTATAGGAGGGAAAGGGGTGTGTGTGAGTGTGTGTGTGTGTGTGTGTGTGTGTGTGTGTGTGTGTGTGTGTGTGTGTGTGTGTGTGTGTGTGTGTGTTATTATTATTAATTTATACCATGTATTTAACTATATGTTGCACCTGCAAGTCTAATTCACTTCTTAAAAACAATATTTTTGAATTGGGAGTACAGAAAACACCAAGACTTCATAAAAATATGAATATTCAACTATATTCTAATACTCCTCAGCAATCTGCATAAAATAAAACTTGAGATATTTTTGGCCCAATTACTTTGATATTTCCTTTAACACATTGTCATCACAGATAGCATTGCACAGATGGGTAGATCGGCCTCTTTAACGATTTACACTTAAAAGTCAGATTACTGTTAAATGACAGGATACAATCTGTGTAGTGTTTATATTATAGGAAGCAACCATTGCATAAGAAATATTCTACGTATGTTATAAATATAGATATCAGTCTATTGGACTGATATCTGATTGGAAAGAGTCCTGGTGAGGGGAAATTGACTTGGTGCATCCAGAAGAACTATGGCCATATGCAGTATGTGTCCTACACACCACTTCATGGCATTGACCTATATGTTCTCCTATACTCATTCCCATCAGAGATCACTCCAATAGACCCTTTTCACAGAGGCCTCCTCGTAGGACAAACACAGGTTTGCTCATTTCCTGTGCTAGGGTAGTAGACTAAACTAGTAAAGATAAGTCTACTACCTTTGCACTGGTACATAAAACTAGCAGACCCAATGTTTATGCTAAGACGAAACCTCTGTGAAAAAAGTGTGAGGGTAAATGTATTTGTACTACTATTGTTGAATGTGCATTCATCATAAAATCAATCAATCAATCCTGATAACGAGTGTGTCCCAGGGTAAGACCCCGGGGGTGGGCTTTTTAAAGATCCACGCTCCGTGGAACGTTCTCTGTCGGGAGGCGGAGTTCATGAAGCTAAAGATGCCAACCAAGAAAGTAAGGTTCTACTTTCTTGGTGTTCTACATAACCTATGTTGTTTTTAACCCCTCTTACATGTGTCTTATGTTGCTCTAACATGTCTTTTATGTTGCTCTAACATGTGTTTTATGTCCCTTTACATGTGTTTTAACCTCTCTGTTGTTGCTCTAACATGTCTTTTAACCTCTCTGTTGTTGCTCTAACATGTCTTTTAACCTCTCTGTTGTTGCTCTAACATGTGTTTTAACCCCTCTGCTGTTGTTGTTGTTGCTCTAACATGTGTTTTAACCTCTGTTGTTGTCATGAACACGGTTCTTGAGTGTACTTCAAAGCACACTTGGTGTTAGTCTATAATCACAATACAAAGCAGACGAGTCCTCCAACCCGTCATTGATTGAACAAATTTGTCTTTTGTGTTTGGAACCTTCTAGATGTACGCTATGAAGCAGTCCAGTAGTGTGGTGGAGAAGATCAACTCTCTGATCAGTAAGGTGTTAGAGCCTCTCCACCCAAGTGTGGAGGAACACAAAACCAAGAACATCAGGCACCTTTCCTACACATTCTCCCGAGAGAAACAGCATCTGTAAGTGCTCATGTTTACTATACTAGGGCAGTTGTTATTGTTGCCAGTAAAACTATCATTTGATGAAAATATGAAGTAATTCTCAATTTGATGGAGTTACCAGATCTTAACTTAAACTTAAAAATAATCTAGCCCCACAATTGGTGTATGGATATATATATAGAGATATATATACTATAATATACATCTGTAATAGATGTAGAATGAACTACTATTCCCCATATCAGATATAGAGCATACAACTTTGTATACCGCCCCTTTCTGACTGCTTGTGGGGATTGTAGTCTGTGTTTGGGGACCATCTTGTTCTGTAGTCCTGAAGCCAAAAATAGGGAAAGTAATATTCTATTAACACCTCCTATATCTGTCCTTTGACACACCTAGTAGGCTATGATGCCTTTTACTCTTTTGGCTAGTTAGATTATGTTCTAGGATGTGTTTTATGTAATTATCTGTTATTCTAATTTTGACAAAAGTCACGCTATGCTCTCTAATAGAAGGAATAATCCTTTATCATAGAGGTGGAATAGTTGGGGCAACCACAGATGTATCTCATTACGTTAATTGTACAGACCCATAATTAACTTAATGAGCTACACCTGTTTTCCCCTATACTATAACACCTCTGTAATAAAGGCCTATAGTAGAATATTAGAATAATAACTTTTTATTTAAACTTTGTCAGCCCTGTGTGTTTATGTGTGTGTGTGTGTGTGTGTGTGTGTGTGTGTGTGTGTGTGTGTGTGTGTGTGTGTGTGTGTGTGTGTGTGTGTGTCTGTGTGTTTGGGTGTGGGTGTATTTGTATGTGTGTCCGTGTGTGTGTGTGCGCGTGTGTGTATTTTATTTACAGTTTCAACCTGTCAGACAAAGACTCATTCTTTGACAGTAGAACGAGAAGTTCAATAGTAAGTACAGTATTGTATTGTAATGCTTCTTATTATTATATATATTATCTATCTATTAGATAAAGTTGATTCCATTATTGAAAACACTAGTGTAATTGGTGATAGTTAACTAGTTTAAAATCACCAATGTGGCACCTCTATGGAGAGCAGCTTGCCATTAAATACAATCAGATAAGACTTGTTCATGGACAGAGGTCGCAATATGTGAACGTCCTCTTAGTCACTTGCAGCTAGTAATAGTTATAATACAGCAATTGTGGTCTATTGAATAAGGTTAACACATTTAAGTGACTTGGATTTATGAAAGAAAAATAAAGTCAAGGGAAACTTTGGTAAATCTTAAATATAATTGAAAGCTATACCTATAACACGTATTCTGTTCATGAATTAAACACTGAAGGTAATATTTATTTACAATGACAGGTCTTCGAGGTGTTGAAACGAACCAGATGCACAAAGGCCAAGTACAGCATGGGTCAGTCTTCTTTCAACCTTTTACATGTTTCGAGGGGGCGTTTGTGAGACAGGAGGGTGTGTTGAAGAAGAGAATGAATCACATGACGCATAGGACAGTAGGTGGGAGTTGAACCTGCCTATGCTACAAGCTGTATTGCACTAGCAGTTGGAGAAAAATCCTAATGGTTGTGGTGTCTGTTCTATTTAATTACAGTAACACAATGTGAGAGGTGCAGAAATCTAAACTTTGACTAGTGCAACCTTAAAATTTGTTCTTTCAGATAACACATTGCTGTTTTACACTGCTTAACATTTGTGTTATTGTATTGTCCTTAAGGATTAACCAGTCTGCTCTGCAGTGGAGTCTACACGGCCGCATACCCCCTTCACGATGTAAGAAGCTTCCAGAGATATAGATCCTCTATATTCATTTCCATTTATCAAAACAAAGGGATAAGTGTGACAGTAGCAACTTCAATGAATATTAAAGCTGCAATCAGCAATTTGCTGTCGTTAAATGGTGTTTGAATGGAGTCTCATGGTTCTCATGCATCTGTTTAACTGATGCCATTGCTATTGATTTGAATGCATGAGAATCATTAGACTAAATCTACACAGTGGAATTACAACAAAGTATACTGAGCAGCTTCAACAAAGCTCAGCCAATAGATGGACCTTGTTTCCTGTTTCCAGGGAGACGTCAGTGGAGAACATGCAGAGCCCAACGACAGGAAGGTAAAATCATTGCAAATGTATAATTACAGATAATACATGCACATGTTCTGAGTTTGAATAACGCAGTGAGCAAGTGATAAGAAAACATTACACTTTGTCTAGAGAAGGCCAACATTTCAACAATTATGAATGAACAACAATGTAAAAAACAACAACTGTAAAAAACCTATCTAGGTTAACGTAATCTAGTTAAAAAGGGGAGATGTAAAAGGCATTGACCCTGGAAAAGGGAATGTACATTATAATAGTGGTTTATTTGAAGTTGACTGTTATTCTGTATAGAGGACAGTTAAGGACAGGGAGAGATGTTCAAAATAACACAAATTAACATGATTTCAATCCCTTCAGCTCTTGTATGAGGAGTGGGCAAGCTACAGTGTCTTCTACAAATACCAACCCATTGGTCTCGTACGGTGAGAACCCTGAATCAAAGGACAGCGATATTGCGATAAAGCCTATCGTTTGTCCAACTGCATCTCTGGAAGATATGTCATATCTGGAAGATATGTTGTAATAAACTACATTGGGTCTCCTGTTCTCTCTTCTAGAAAATACTTTGGTGAGAAGATCGGTCTGTATTTTGCGTGGCTCGGTCTGTACACGCAGATGCTTATCCCTGCTTCCGTGGTTGGAGTCATCGTCTTCCTGTACGGATGCGCTACCGTGGATGACAATATACCAAGGTCAGAAGAACATCCTCTTTTACTTTGTTCGCCGGGTCACCCAGGGACAGCACGCTTAATTTTTCTGTATTCATAAATCATTGTTTTGCTCATCATGAGTGAAGTGTAAATATCTTCTGTCATCTATCCTTCCTTTTTTTGATATTCCAGTTTGTCACTGTGCTATTGCCAGCAGGGACCTTTATCAGCTGGGTAGTTTTACAAATGGAATAATATCGTATACATAATACATATGATTGAAGATTGTCTGTTTCTAAGTTTGCATATATTTTTTACCATTTCATAGAATTTGTTATCTTTGGAATGTTATGATATGTATACTTTACTCTATTCCGCCTTTTTCTATCTTTTAAAAGGATCCAGGAACACAGATAACACATTTTCATTTAGCTATATCTAGAAGGCCGTTCAAAATTAAATCAGGTAGTAGAGAAGCACAGCAGGGGTTGGATAAAGAAATGGTGAAATGAGACTGCATGACAAAAAAGGTGAGAGTGGAAGCAGACAAAATCTAGAAGGAAAGGGACAGAGAAACAAACATTTGAGGAATAAGCTGTCATCGCCCCGGGTCTGTTCTCCATCCGCTCTGCTTTCCATCAACCTGCAGGATACTCCCACGCATGCACACATGCACATGCACACGCACACACACACACACACACACACACACACTAACACTTGCGTTTACAATGTACGCACACACACATTCACACAAAATCACTGATGCACACACTCAAGGTTTGGTGTTAATATCCCAGTTCCAGCACTTTACTCCTCTTTATGAATTAAATAGTACAATGTATAGCAGATGTACTTTTCCCCCTTAGAATAAAAACAAAAAATGAACAAATGAATAATCATACGTTGATGTTATTGACCATCCCATAACTTTAGATATCTTCATAATACATATTAATATAACACCGCTATATTGTTACTATCTTTTTTTTCTGCTTTCAGCATGGAGATCTGCCACCCCAAGAACAACATCACCATGTGTCCTTTATGTGACAAAGCCTGCAGCTACTGGAAGCTGAGCACCGCATGTGGGACAGCCAGAGCCAGCTATCTGTTCGACAACCCGGCCACCGTCTTCTTCTCCATCTTCATGGCCCTTTGGGGTGAGAACTCTGTTGTTTACATGTTTAGGGAAATGTGCACGGAATGATCCTGCATGAGAGCCACGGTTCAGATTCTCACTGAAGATCAAGTCTGACCTCACGCCCGTTAAAACCCACTTTAAAACCCAAATAGTGGACTGACCAATCAGTGGTAAGTTGCAGGTTGGGCGATATTCCAAGGAAGGAAAGTTATAAACGTTACTCCGGTTCTGTTAATATTAATGCCAGACGGATGTCGGAAGTTCGGATCCGTCCCTCGCTTTTATTTATTCATTTCTGGATATTTAAGTTTTTGTTTATCATAGAAACATGTGTTCAAACTCAAAGTGAGGCACTGAAAAAAGTCTTGAATTTGCTATTTGAACCATTTGAACATCTTCCCAGAGGACCAGAACAGGTGTCACTCAAGACTTAACGCTGTGTCTGCTCTTCTTATGTACCAGGGGTACAGCACGGGTAGTAGACTAAACTAGTTAAGATAAGACTAATGCCAGTGACCCAATAAAAGTAGCAGACCCATAATTGGTGTGATAGGCAACAGCTGTGTTTGTCCTTCGATGACACCTCTGTGTGAAGGGTCTACAGCCAGGCATTCGTATTGATAAAGTGTTGAATAATTTTACCCTTCTGATTCAGTAAAGCCAATATACTCTAGGTTGATCCATTACAAATGTTGCCACAGTGATTGGTCATATATATGTACTGAATGTTGTGCCGACTATTAACACTTGTTTTCTAAGTTTCACAAGCCTTGCTAGTCCATCAAAAAAAAACTCATTGAGCTATGACTGCCGGAACCATCCCAGATAGCTTAGCTTACCTCTGTCCTGCCAGTTTTCTGGGGGTTGGCTGGTATAGATGGAAGGGTGGGTGAGAGGCATGCTGGCATTACAAGCAGTTTTTTTAGCATTGAAAATAGCCACAAGCCCTCCCTAAGAACTCACTGCTTGCAACTCTACCTATAGCAGCGAGTCTGAACAGGGCTAATGAAGCAGCAATGTGCAGTGTGAAATGTTAAGAATCATAATAGAGATAGAACATTCCATTCGATTAAAAAGGGCTTAATATAGCAACCTATGGTTGTTTTTGGTGGCGTCCATTGGTGGGCAGTATCATCATGCTAAATTAAGTAAAAACACAACAATATATGTGTAGCTTAGCAAGTAATTAACTTTTAGACTATTATGTAACCAACTTTGTTTTCCCACATGCTTAAAACAAACAAACATATTGCCTTAGTCAGAAGGTAGAAATCAGCAAGAAAGATCATCTGTGACTGATGTAAGACCGAAGATAACTGTTAGACCGAAGATAACGGCAGGCGGTTAACTTTGGTGGCAGAGTGCATTGTGACTGCTCAACATGAGCATGTTTTAAGAAAACTGATTAGAAGGTTTTTGCTAAAGCAAAAAACTGAATGCCATTTTGTTTTAAGGGTATTTTTTTAAGCGTCTTTGGAAATACAACCCACAAGCCAGACTTGGCTACTTGTAAGTGTAGTAAAACAGGCTGTCGGAAATAAGCAGAACAAAAAAGCATTCTTACACATCCTCCTCACCACGAGGACTTCTGCCAGGGGTTGATCTTATGGATGCGACACAACAGCTTTATTAAGTTGTCTCTGGTTCTGATGTTTTTACTCTTTTCTGTGCTTGTAAGACTGCAGAAATACACCTTCAACCTTCTGCTAACGTCACACTAACTATGTGCTGCAAGCAGGACCCAGGAATAGTCCGAAAATCCTTCATGTTCCAAAAAAGAAATATATTCACCCATAGTCTGCCCATTTTTCATATTTGGCTTAATATCCACGACTAACACCTTATTTTGCCGCTGAACATTTGGACTACTTTACTTTGCGGAAGCATACATCACCTTTAAGTATCAGGCTATCATGGGAAGGTGTTGTGTATGCTAAGCCCTTAAGCCTGAAACAGGATATTGTAGACCCTCGTCCAGGAATCAGAGCAGCATGCTCTGCCTCGGCATGCCTTTGGAGGGGTCGACACACGGCACCCTTCACCCCTGCCGTCTCTCCCGGGCACAATCTCAGCACAGAAGCAATTCAATTCATACATGTTCAATGAGCCATATGACCCATATTTTACAATATTATATTTTATTCCAGCTCCTGATCAATTTTTTTAATAGTATGTTTCTCAGTTTCAGTCTAGTTTCTGTTGTGTTTTTTCAGTTAAAACTCCTAATCTGCCTTCTGTCTCTTCAATTCGATCTCTACTTAACAGACCCTATGTTCAAGTGAACTCTTACACGGCCGTGAACTTTATGTAAGCAAAAACTTTTTTAAACCGTTTCATGTGTACAGTTTAAGGTTTTGTAAGTGAATAGTGTTATTGTATTATGTGTTGTCTAGCTGCCATGTTTATGGAGCACTGGAAGAGGAGACAGATGAGGTTGAATTACGAGTGGGACCTGACTGGCTTTGAGGAGGAAGAGGTGAGTCACAGCTCTGACTGGGCTTCCCTCACTTAGCTTACTCCCCATGCGTGTGATAATCATCCACAAAGTAAGATGGAGAAAGTCAGCAAATAGAATAGACAGGAAATAAGTGTCATTAACTTCCACCGCTTGTTAATTGTGTATTTGAACTGAATGCATGATTTAAAGGTCTGGTTATTTAAGGTGTGCTTAACCTTGCAGACTTGCCATTTGTTTTACCAAACCCAGTACTGGGTTGTACCACACAGCTCCACAGAGGTTTCTGTCTAGGTAGAGTTTACTGCATGCATTCCAGCCACACTTTCTGGGAACTTTTTCTGAGTTCAAGCCAAACGTTGCGTTGCATTGGACATGAGTGGACTTCTTGTGAACTGCTACACAAATATGCCATGTATATGTATGAGGCAAGAGAGGACTGACCAGCCTCACCTTTTTGGACCAAGAGCACCTCAGGCATCTCTTCTACATGTGTATACACATGTCCACCAGCCAAAGAGTACCAGTGGTTCCCCAGATGATACCCAACAGCCCCCCATCCCACCTCACCCATAGCTTCACCTGCTTCAGGGATTGGGGAAGCACAAGTTCCTCCCAGCCGCCACTGAGGATGGTGACATCATCAGAAGCAGCTTCAGGAAGAGGCTGTGGATGTTGATGTCATCTGAATCAGCTTCAGGAAGAGGCTGAGGATGGTGACATCATCAGAAGCAGCTTCAGGAAGAGGCTGTGGATGTTGATGTCATCTGAATCAGCTTCAGGAAGAGGCTGAGGATGGTGACATCATCAGAAGCAGCTTCAGAAAGAGGCTGTGGATGGTGACGTCATCACAACTATCTTCAGGAAGAGGCTGTGGATGGTGACGTCAAGACTAGCAGCTTCAGGAAGAGTCTGTGGATTGTGATGTCATCAATGCATCTTCGGAAAGAGGATAAGGATGGTGACTTTATCCAAAGCAGCTTAAGGAAGATTTTGTGGATGGTTACTTCATTGAAGCTCATTTCATTTGAAATAATTACAACTTTAAAGTTAAAACTAATGAGATTTACCTGAGTGGTAATAAACAAATAAAAAAAGAATGACCAACAGGTTCTCCCCATCTCCCAGTAGATCCCTCCCATTCTGTCTCTCTTTTCCCATCCCTCTTGTAATACTTGTTCTCATTGATTTGTTTTGTGTGTTCATTTTGGTGTGTTTATTTCTTTCCAGGAAGACCTTAAGGTTTGTACCATTCCTTTATATTCACTCAAGAGATTCTTCAGATTTTCTTCGTCTTTATTTTCCAGTGATCTCCTTCAAATCCTTGTTTGCTCAAGCTTATCTCTCTATCTGCATTCTATACTCACAAGGAACTGTTCTGAAGTCTGATTCTGAAGCTAATAGTCTATTGCAATCATTCTTATGTTTATTATTATCTTTGTTGATTTTATTATTATAATGATCGAAAATGAAAACATAGTCTTGTGATGGTTTAGTAGCCATATGTGACTAGCCATCAGAATGTTTCTTCTCTTGTTATGACAAATTCTACTAAAAAAGCTGTCACAATGTTTACAGTCAGATAACATTGATAAGATGGGTCAAACTGTGTCTGGAGCATTGAATTAAGCTGGGTCTAGCTAAGTAATATAGGTCTAGCTGGGTCTGGATTTATTTATTTTTTATTTATTTAAGCTGAGTCTAGCTGGGTCTGAATAATTGATTTAAGATGGGTCTAGCCAGGTCTGAAACATTGATTTAAGATGGGTCTGCTTTAGACCATGATTAACAATGTTTTTTAGGGATATAATTAGAAATAAAATAACTACCCAATGGGTATTTTGAACCAGATCAAAAATTGAACAATCATCATGACTACAGTGGTCCTTGTTGTTTGCATAATTAGCATCAAGCAGCCCCTTAAATTCACAAAGGTGTGATGATTGTGTTGGTAGGTTGATATGGTCTATCCACCAAACCAAATGACAAACTTTAAAAGCTTGGACTTAAGACTGGGGTGCTGGCGTTACACTGAACACACTGAACTATTTGAAAACATTGAGTCTCGGGATTCTAGTTTTAATTTGATTGTTTTGCACCATTAAGATGTGCACCCCAAATGGGCTCACAACAGGAATATAACTGCATGGCTCAAATTATAGCAGTGGTCCCTTATCAACGTGTGGAAAGGGAAATGCCTATGCTTGTATCATTTTAGGGTTAACGAATCAACGAAAATGTGACACGGAAACACTCTGAGTTCAAAAGATACAACAAGCCGAAATCACTACATGTTGTTTTCTATTTTATATATATATATCCTATTGTATATCCTTAAGTTTTTTCCTGAAATTTAAGTTACCTCTAACTTGACAAGTTCTTCTTTCTGTATTTTTATACCTTTTTTTTCTACACTTTTGCAATCTCTCTGTATACTTTTACTACTACAAGTAAGTCCTGATTAACAAGCTTTGTGATTTTCCCATGTTCTCACTATCCACTATCATGCTGAGAAAGCTTGTTTTCTATCGCCTTCAGCTACTCTGAAGCTGCATGAAATGTATTTCTCTTCATGTGTCTATGAAAACAAAACTGTCACTAAAAATGTAATCCATTGAAGCTTACATAATGTTTGATCAATCAAAAACAGGGATGATAAGTAGCTAGACATGACTACATTGTCCATTCTGAATGCAAAAAAATCCTGTGACAGGCAGCTTTTTTTCTTCCAAAAAGCTGTCACAGTATTTTTTTGCATTCAGAATGGACAATGTGTTGACAATCAGTTTTGTTTCCATGACTACCATGCTTCTGCACCGGATAATTTTATGCACAAAGGTTATTTGACTGAAGCCCAGCAATATCTTACTTCAGGGTTGATTGGCATCAATAAGTATTGATTTGTTTCATTTGGAAATGCAGTCTGTTGGAGTTTATCATTACTGGGTTACAGCAATTAACCCTTTTACCATTTTCTCATTTCTGACTCATGACACCATGTGTATATTTTAAAAAGCACAATATTAAGAGTGGGCAAAACTATAATATAACTATAACTAATAATTTTGTATTCAGTTTGCATGCTTGGCCTCTGATTGGTGTCACACAATCTGCACATTCAGTGTGCAGTAATATAACAACAAATGTCGTGAAATGTGTCAACCAAAAAAGGCCAGGATGTTATAATTGACTCTATGTCTTTACTTTGCTGCATGCCTACATCAGGACCACCCAAGGGCAGAGTATGAACTACGGGTCATGCAGAAGTCCCAGAAGAAAGAGCAAGGATCACAGAAAAAGGTAATTCCGAAGTCCTTGTATAGTACTACTTCTATGCAAGTGTGTACAATACTTCTAGCGCTTTATAAATAAAACAATGAATCTTCATAATCCTAACAATGTATTTTGTCATGTTTTCAGGCCGAGGAGGAGAAGCTGACATGTCGAGACCGGATGCCCGCCTACATGACCAACCTGGTGATGATGCTTCTAATGGTGAGAAAACACACAAAAGAATGTTATCAAGTCTGCTTTGAGATTACTGTATTCTACGGTATGGATTGTATTTGTTTAGCCAAGGATTTGTCCGACATAGAATTAAGGTTTAGGGATGAAGCATAAACCAGTATTGTAGCAACTACGTAGTATGTATAAAAAAAATGTGTTGCATCTATACACTATTGCATCCACGCACAAACCTAGTGATTTATGTTTAATTCCATTTGTTAAATACTATTACTAGGCATCCTAACTACCCCTGCATTGTTCCTTATACGTTCATTAAAATACTAAATTACAAAGTGATCACCGCTGTGGGAATATATTAACAATCAGCATATCATCATAACATTTGCCTATTATCACCAAATAACACATCATTGTGCTTCCGCTCTCTGTTTCCATCAGATTGGCGTGACATTCGCCATAGTCTTTGGTGTGATCCTCTACCGTATCTCCACCAAGGCAGCACTGCACATGAGCTCCAACCCCATCACACGCAGCCACGTCCGCTTGACCGTCAAGACCACCGCGGCCATCCTCAACCTGGTGGTCATCCTCATCCTGGATGAGGTGTACGGGGCTGTGGCCCGCTGGCTCACTGTGCTAGGTGGGTAGGACCATGGGGGGACTGTGTGGAGGGGCTTTTTCACCATGACAGGAAGGGCGTGTGTGTGTGTGTGTGTGTGTGTGTGTGTGTGCCTGTGTCTTCGTGTGTGTCTGCATGTGTGTGTTGCTAGATGGCTGATGCAAGGTGAATAAGCATGAACAGCAGTACTGTAAATCATATATTATTTCTCTCCAACAATAAATTAAGCTTACTTGTATTTTTTTCAGAGGTTCCAAAGACAGACAAGAGTTTTGAGCAGCGGCTTATCTTCAAAACGTTTATCCTGAAGTTCGTCAATGCATTCACTCCAATCATCTACATTGCTTTCTTCAGGGGAAGGTGTGTTCCCTAGCAACAGCTATACTATGTTCTCTCTGTAAACTCTTAGTTGTTTTCTTGACTTTTAAGCAATTTATGATTCCTTGTGTGATGTGACATTTAAATTACCTTTTATATTAAAATTATAATAATTATTATATATTATAATGACATATATTCTAATCCCCTGTTAACAATAACAACTGAACTTCTTTCCCATTTGAAAATGTGCAAGCAGTTTGTTATTGGACTGTTTGAGATACGTTTCCAATTAAAGAAATATGTATAAAGGGTTGTATATTCTCACATAAAGACATTTCCACATATTGCCATAGTTTCATATAATATAAGCTAAAAATAGGCCAACTATTGTGGACTGTTCAAACATTTGCAAAGTGAGACTACTGCCATGTTATTTGAAGGATTTCCATAGACTAATCTAAGTCAAACTAACTAAGTCTAATTACATTACATTGGCAATGAATACATAGCAAATATGACTCACATGTGAATGCATGCTATGTAGCTATAATATCTTAATTTTTACTTTACATGCTTTTCAAGATCTGTAGTTAAAATTATAATGACTCATACTGCTACCCTATAACCATCTGTTTTGTTATTTTTACCCTAGGCTAGTTGGCAGACCGGGTAGCTACTTGTATGTGTTTGAGTCATACAGAATGGAAGAGGTAAGAATTTGACTTGCTCATAACAACCATTTTATAAATATATATTAATGCATCAAACTAAAATACAAGTCATTATAATCATACAATCCAGAACCCTTGCCAAACAGAACAGAACAAACCAACACATTTTTGTCTGCAAAGTGGAATTGCAGACATTGTCAGAAAATAACAATACAGACATATATTATATTAAACCGGGTGACTCTGCCACTCAACAGATTGCTGAACAAATCAAATGTGTGTACCGTGCTGACGGTAATAGGAGATTAATCTGTAGTAACTGCTCGACTGTTGCCCATTCCTATTCCAGTGTGCCCATGGGGGCTGCCTGATGGAGCTGTGTATTCAGCTGAGCATCACCATGCTAGGGAAACAACTGATACAGAACAATCTGTTTGAGATTGGAGTACCGTGAGTAGTCACTGTTGACTGGGCATCTAAACCGTGTGTGGGTGACTGTAGATAGTGCAACACTTTATTCCAGCTCATTCCATTTTATTTTCCTAATTTTCTTGCTCCTGCTGGCTGTTATTTAATAATTATACATTATTAACTGCAAATCAGTATTAAAGTCAGTCCCATTAGCATTTATAACACAACACAAAATCAATCAATCAATCAAATGAAGATAATGAAATGAAGTGAAAAAATTGTGATCGTTACAACGAAAGTTGCATACTTACGTAGGGACATATCTCGAAGATCATATCATATCTACTTTGTTGATTAAAATCAGAACACAGTACACAAAAATAATGCCTGCACCATCTCCTGTGCAAAAAGCCTGATTGTGCTTGTGCTTGTGTGTTACACAGCAAGATAAAGAAGCTGATACGCTACATTCGATCAAAGCGTCAGGCCTTCCAGGAAGAGGAAAGGCAGAAGAGGCTGCAGCGATACGAGATAGACCACTTCCTGGAACCATTCGCTGGCCTAACACCTGAGTATATGGAAATGAGTCAGTATCTCGCGCACATGCACACAGAATCAAATGATATTATATGTGCAATATGGATAGCATTATACAACTTTTTATGAGAATGAGGGTTATACAAAGATTCCAGGCACTATATATGCTCTTCGTTCTTTATTTTATCAGGCCATCTGATGTTAAGAATATGTCTGAGGCAGTAGTTGGTGAAGACTTGTAGCTTGTTCAGGAGGTTCGTAGTTGTTTTCCACGTCTCAGATCCGTAGAGGAGTATAGTTTTTATGCTTGAGTTGAATAGCTGTAGTTTGGTCTTGAGTGAGATGTTGCTTGCTCTCCATATGGCCCCCATCATGCCAAATGCAGATCTTGCCTTGCCTATTCTCCTCTTTACATCCCCTTCTGATCCGCCATTACTCGCTACCTCACTTCCCAGGTAAATGAAGGAGTTGACTTCCTCTAGTGGTTGGTGGTTAACCGTCAAGCTGGCCAGCGTCTTTGTTTTGGCCTTTGTCTTCTGTGTGCTAATGTGGAGACCTGTCTCAGCTGCCTTCTGTTCTACCTCTCTCAATTTCTCTTGCATTTGTTGGTGGTTTTGGGACAGTAATGCAATATCATCTGCGAAGTCTAGGTCGTCCAGTTGTGTAAACAGGGTCCACTGGATCCCATTGCGCCTGTTGTTTTGATATTGTTTAATACATCCATAAGTTTCCTCCTTTCCTCTATTCTGATCAGGGTGAGAGCCACTCCTGGTGTTTTCTCTTCTTGGGCCCGACAGATATTTCACAGGCCCAGTGGTGTAGTCTAGTTTTTTGTAGTGGGTATACTGTGATTCCCTCCTAGCCTCTTCCACACCCGTCCTACCACCACCACACTCACTGTCACATACAGTAGCCTACAACCACCATAAGTCATTGAGATTATTCAACACTCGATATTGTCATCAGTTTCTAGGACATTAAACAGTCAAATTAAAATCACCATTAGGCACTAGCATCAAATAAACTATAAAGAATCAATAAATAAATACTTATTGGCTATATAAACACTGTATTACTGTATATGTCACCAGCCTGGCGCGATACTAATGTGCGAAGGAGACGACGACGGGATACTTGAGTCTGTCCTGTGCAATAAAGTTTTAGAGTTTTAGAGACAAAAAAAAGAGTTGGTAATTTGTCAAACAATTACAACTCAATAAAATAAAATACCCTATATAAGAAACAATAAATACGAAAATACTAAATAAAAACATGTAGGCTATGTTTCCCATACAAAAATACTTAAATAATAAATTAAGATAAATAAAACATATCAGCAACTGTTCTAAGACGTATTATTGTTATTGTTATTATCAATGACACTCTATCAGTGTTTTTAGATTGTTCTGGGTTCCTCTTCCATTTCTTGTAGTGCTATGAAGCGGTTCCTAAGTTCTATTTGGAAGTCTGCTTGTTTATCTTTGATGGTGAGTAGTGATACATTGTAGCGCTTACCCATTGAGGTACTGGGGGGGATCTCAAGGTGCTGACTGTTAGCACAGTGGTTGGCAAAGAGTTCTCCATTTTCCTTCATCACTCCAAGGCCATGCTTTCCCATCACTTGTTCAAAGCCGGTGCCATCGCTGCCAACCTTTGCATTCAAATCCCCCATTAAAATGGTGAGATCCTTCTCTTTACATTTTCTCATGGTTTCCTCTAGGCTTTGGTAGAAATCTTCTTTTGCCTCCTCCTCTGCTTCATTGGTGGGTGCGTAGCACTGGATGATGTTAACAGCGATGTGCTTATGTGAGGACTTGAATTTGGCCATAATGATCCTGGGGCTCACTGGTTCCCATCCTAACAGGGTCTTCTGGGCTTTTTGATTTGATAACATGATTGCCACCCCATCTGAGTGAACAGCATTATCTCCCGTGTGTCTAGAGTATATGATTGATTCTCCTGATGAAAGCTGTGTTTGTCCTGCTTCCTTCCACCTGGCTTTGGCAATTCCAAGTATATGGATGCCATATGCCTTCCTTTCATTCGCGATGGTCTGCGCTTTTCCTGAGATATGCATTGAGCATTCCATGTTCCGATCTTTGTGATAGATTTAGGGTTAAGAAGCTTCCGCCTTGAGGCTTCCTGTCGGCTTTGACCACAAGGCTTCCTCCTTCTTCCCGTGGAAGGTCCTCTTTCTCACAATTCTAAGGTGTTAGATGTATCGTTCAGTGTTTCTGTAATCAAAGTTTGACCATTAGGCGGGGGATTGGCCTTCCTAGAGGTTGCTTTTCTGTTGGGGTGTGCTCCCTTATCCTTCCCCCTCTCGGGCCACAAGGCAGTGGTTGAACCATTCTTAGTCTGTTCCCTCTCCCAAGACCAGTTTGCCAAGGGAAACCCTTACAGGAGCACGAAGCTCCAGACAACATAGCTCTCAGGTTCACCTGAACACACAAACCTCCCCACCACGATACGGTGATGGTTCACGGAGAGGTATATATATATATATATATATATATATAGATATCCACTGGTGCTAAAAGGAAGTGTTCAGGAGGGTGTCATATTGATGCAGTCGAGGTGCTGAATGTAGGGGCAGACACGGATTCGTCCTGGCCCTGTTATATATCAGCACCGACGTGTGTTGGATGATGGACTTGCTCAGCTGTTCCTCAGAGACCGACTCTCAGGAGAGTGCGTGTGAACCTGAGGTTCTTGGACACTGGCTGATTGAAGCCATGTGACATAATTTGACCCGGTGAGAGTCGAGACCCTTGAATATTTTTGGAGACTGAAGGAACCCTCACTCCCAGACGGCTCCCCCAGTCTCAAGACGAGCTCAGGAGCCAGGACCTGCTCCTAGTTGCCAGCATTGGAGAAAATCTGGGTTATAGAAGAATGGTCTTCAGAATTACACAGTGACAGCACTGTTCCTCTTCTACTTACAATACCAACAGTCTGGGAAACTAGGGTGCTGGCAGTGACTATGAAATGTTGTGGGTGGCAAAAACAAAAAAGGGATTTCAACCCATTGTTATGGTGTGAAACTAATTATATAGTGTTTCTTTGGAAGATTTTTGTCAACTGAATATTTAAATTCTTGTCCTTAAATTTATTAAAATAAGATACACTACCGCTGGTTATTTGAAGGCTACGGAGCGGAGTGCAAGGAAGGTTATGCCAGGACAGTCTCAGAGACAGCTGGCTACATGGTTGGCATTGTGTCAGAAGCTCACATTTCTCCAGTATTTGAGGGTGGAGTCCGATTGGACATTTAACCCGTTTTAACGCCTCAATTGGAGGACTCTTTCACATGCGGTTTATAGATGGTTGATTATACTTGATTGGTGCAAAAGAAATGCTCATCATATCAGTTATGATCATAATTGTAATAATATTATAGCAATATTTTTATATTATTTATCAAATATTACTGTTTGGTTTTTGATATGAACACATGTGAATGTCCTCTGTTCTCTATGTGTCATTGTCTCCCTGCAGTCATTCAGTTTGGTTTCGTGACGTTGTTTGTGGCGTCGTTTCCTCTCGCTCCGCTCTTCGCTCTGCTCAACAATATCATCGAGATCCGTCTTGATGCCAAGAAGTTTGTTGGTGAACTCCAGCGGCCAGTGGCAGCCAGAGCCAAAGACATTGGTGGGTAAAGCATGTCCATTAACCCACACGAGAAGACTAAAAGAAAGTGGTATTTGTTACGATAGGAACGCATCAAAGCAAGCAAGCATCAGTTTGGCTTCCTTTCAAATTAGTCACTGTCACTTTGGATACCAATGTCTGCTGTATGTATGTATGTATGTATGTTAACATGTTCCTATATCTTCTGCATTGTTGTATGTACATGTAAACCATGAATATTTGGATAACTGTCGCTGCCCATCCGACTTGGTGGGATGGGCTGATCCATTTCTATTGAAGGATTCTTGTATGTCCAATCGCAGATTGCAATTGGCATTAAATTGGGCCCTTATTTACCAAGTTAATGTAACTTAACTTACACTGCCCAAATGGTAATCGTGTTATCGTTGTACAATGTCATTATAGCAGAGTTTTTAAAGGAATGGAACACAATAGTGTTGTGAATGCTTTTGGGTTGTTGTTGCCATGAAGCTATGGCAAATTTGAAATGTATTTAAAGCCACCATTACCATAAAATGTCTTCTACGGTATCAGATTCAATACTTTTTGTTGTTATTCATTGTGTTTTTGTAGGTATATGGTACAACTTACTTAAAGGAGTAGCAAAGGTTGCTGTCATCATAAATGTAAGTAATTAATAATTATATCGACATACATGTCTGCCAACATTTTGTATACAAACATACTAATTGTGTTTACTATCTTTAGGTTGAAACACATAACACAGTAGCAATTTGATCTTAAGTCCAGAAATTAGAAAAAAATTTATTTTCTTCTTTTTGGATGATTTGGATGATCTGGCATAGTTTTCACCAATTTATTGTATTGTTGGAACATGAAATGATAATGTTTAATTTCATAGAAGAAAATAAATCAACAATCAACTGCAATTTTTTAATTAACCATCTCGATATACATTTATGTAAAGTATTAAGTATGTTTTATTTTGTACTATTTGTGTGGGCTTCATTATTCTCTCTGTGTGTTTGTCTTCATCTGGACCCACCAGGCCTTTGTCATTTCCTTTACATCGGACTTCATCCCCCGGCTGGTTTACCAGTACACGTACAGTCCTGACGGCTCCATGTATGGCTTTGTGAACCACACCCTCTCCTATTTTAATGTCAGCCACTTCCAGGATGGCAAGGAACCGATGGATCCTCTGCATTTGGGTTATGCGGTTGACATTTGCAGGTAAGGGGAAGTTTGTCATAGAGTCACGTCATGCTAAGCATCACTTAACGTTGGCCTCATTGGAGGTTAACTAGATCACACATTGTTGTTCTGCAGGTACAAAGACTACAGGGAACCACCATGGTCCACCACTCCTTATGAGATCTCCAAGGAGTTCTGGGCTGTCCTGGCTGCAAGACTGGCTTTTGTCATTGTATTTCAGGTAAAATTCTCAACACAGCCCCATATATAGATACAGCCTTCATAGTTATCCACAAATATATAGGAGAAAGCATGAGTCCAGGAGAGGAGAGGAGGTGAGTGAAAAGGAGATAAGAAGAGGACCATAGAAAAGTAGAGGAGAGCAGAAGAGGATGAGAGAGGAGAGAGAGGACGGGACATAGCATCCTATCACTCTATCGCAGACAAAGTATACAAAATTAACAAAACATTGATTGTATCTTTGTTTGATAATTGATACATCCAGAACTTCCCATGTTTCGCAAACCAGATGAAGGCATTCAAATAAAATGAAGATTGAGCAGAAGATTAATGTGTGTGACAACATTTCTCCTTGGCAGAAGTTATCCTGCTGAAACAGGCTTTACGTTACTGGTTACTGACCCCCCCCCCCCAAATGCAGTTGGAAGTGCAGAGTTCTTCAGGTTTATGTTTGCATTCCCTTCGTCTCACCACCACCACCACCACCACCAACCCCTCCTTCACACACCCCATGCCCTCTTCCCCCAGAACGTGGTGATGCTGATGAGCGACGTGGTGGACTGGCTGATTCCAGACATCCCCAAAGACATCAGCATGCAGATCCACAAGGAGAAGATCCTGATGGTGGAGCTGTTTATGAGGGAGGAGCACGGGAAGATGCAGAGGATGGGGAGTACGGCGTCCACGGGGGACAAGGAAAAGGGCAGCAGAAACAGTTACCCCCCCGTCCCGGTGGCCCGGCAGCGCAGCACGCCCCCGGCCCACTGCAACAAAGCCAATAATGTCTGACGTGCAGCGTCGACAGCCTCGGTGTGTGAGGCTACATCACAGGATCTATGACGTATTCCTTGTCCACAACATTCCAACATGGATAGGGGATTTTTTTTAGTAGTTGTTAACTATCAACACATTTCAAAGAAGTTTCCACAGGTATTTAGATGAAAGTAAGGGATTGGTTTCAAAACACTATTTATCGTCGACACTATAAACCTTTACATTTAGCGTTCTCTCCCATCGCACTGCTTTTTAACAATGGCTTGGAGAATTAGGATGTTCGCTAACTCATCTTAGATCACAGCTGTCATCCTGGTTAGACTATTCCACTATGCAGTATCGCACAGATTACTTTTTCATAGGTTTCTTTAAAAAAATTAGTAACATGGTATTCAGCTATGTATGTTATATTAGGCATATAGTAGTACACAAAACTATTTAAAGTGAATACAGGTATTGAAAGAGCAAGGTCCAGCCTCATGCTCAAAGAAGGAACCCACAACCTTTCAGCTGGGAGACTTCGTACACTATCCTGCCCCCACCTATATTCATTAATTTTCATATAATATGTTAAGTTGGTATCCACTCTGTATTTATTTGTACACATCAGTATTAGTTTTTTTATAGATACAACCAATACTTTATTTTAACAGTTTCTAGATTAAAACTAGTTCTGCTTGTAAGCATGTCATAGTCACATATTTATTTGAAAGTTGAAAACGATTATACAGAATGCATATAAAGCACCAAACAAATGCAGACAATTTGAATTGAGAAATCATGGTCATTAGGCGCGTTTGCTGTTTTTTCTGAACTAGTTACTGTTGCGATGGCCTTCAAGGAAATGGTGTTCACTTTTGCCCAATAAAAGTCATCATATTGAATAATAAAACGATTTGCTTTAATGTTTAAAACAACTGTTAAACACCGTCTAAACATACTGCTGAGCAAAGTAATGTTCCTCGGCTCAATTCTTTGTCTTTTTCTGTAAAATGAGTTTGTGCCATGGAAAAGTAAACAAATAAATGTCACACACTATTGTGATCTCAAATTCACTACCTGTTTATACTATTTATAGTGCACTTTCCATTTGCTTCAAACACTTGGTTGTATTGAAAATCTAGAAGTTATTTTAAAAGAACAAAACCCCAACCCCCATAGTAGATTGTTTTACATTAGAGGACTCCCTCTATAGGTGAACACGTGCTAGTGCATGTCTCACCGCTTATGGTTATGGCTATGGTTACCATGGATACCCTGCTGATTAAGAGTTGATGCGAAAATGCTAAATCTAAATCTTGCGTTTGAAGAAACGCAAAGATGTTATTTTTTAATAAGTCACCAAGTTGGGTTATTTTTCGGTTCTTTTTATGACCTTGTTGCACAACACAGTGTAGCTTAACATTATCTGGCAGTACTTTGTGTCGATACAGTCACTGTCATAATTACGATAATTTGGAAATAACCATGGAAACCCATCCATACGGATGCTGTGTTACTCTGACCTGTATCATACATCATTCTTACGACAGTAGAAAAATATAATGGTCTTTTACTTGTAGGCCTATTTTAAAAAGATGTATTGATAAAAAAAAATGATCCTACTGCAATGCTCATTTGTTTCCCCAAAATATGGAGGATGAAACACACAAAAATTAGATGGCATTTGTGATACAATACCAATGGAAAAACATGATTGGAACACTGTAGTAAACTACCACATCCTTTTAAAGTACTTGTGGATGAGTACAATTGTGAATGGGTGCATTTTCTGATCATCTATCAAGAAATTTCTCGTTATTTCTGTCGCTATAACAATTAGACATTAAACATGGAACTCGCTTCTATCGGGTTCCTGGACCCTGGACTTTCCTAATTGAAACCAAAACTTATGCTACACACAACACACTCAAAGAAACACCCAGGTAGGGGAGCTGGCCGTGGTGCTGATCTGTTAGCTACTCTTAGTTAATTAGCAGTTGTTTGTCAAAAGCAACTTACAGGGATTTCCAATACATTACGTCCTTACTGAACAGGTAGATGTTAGGCACCTTGTACAAGGATTCACACACAGTAGGCTGCAGACATTGAGGTTGAACCCAGTGGCCTACCTTTCATCTGGAGGTGGATCTCCATACCACTTTGCAGCCTCCCACATAGAGGACTGCTGAGCGTAGGAGCAGGACTGTACCGTACTATAAGAACGATGCATGCACAAAGAGTTGCAATGATATTCAGCGTATTCCTTTGCTGGCAAATAACATAAATAGTATGGGTAATTTATACAAAGGCATAACCACATTCATTATGAGTTTTAGATTAAGTGTAACCAAGTACCACTAAATAAATAGTAATATGTTTACATATAATATTAATAGTTTAATATAGTACGTCATCATTTGGTGTAAATTACCAATTTTTCCATTATAATGGTAGCTTCATCAAAAGGCAGTCAGCAGACATCTCGAAGAACATCTGTGGTTGGTTCACATGGTGGCGCTACCCTCACACTTGTTAATATTGGGAGGTCAATGTAACGGTGCAGACGTAAACATAGATTACAGATTATAGACAGTTGATAACATCAAGGTTCCATCATTTAGTCTCATACACATAATATAATTCACAGAACAAACTGTCGGATACCATCCAAGCTACACATGCACACACAAACTCTTGAACACATGCACACACCCACACACACACATAGACACACACACACACACACACAGACCCTTAACTTGTTTACTTGACATCTGTCTCAGGATTATTGCCTTATTCACAATCTCCAATGCAATGATGGTTACCAATATTAGAAAAAACTCTCACTCACACACACACACACACACACACACACACACACACACACACACACACACACACACACACACACACACACACACACACACACACACACACACGTTGGCCATGCCAGTTATCATTTCACTTTCAGTCAGAGACTTAGTCTACTATGTATTAATTATTGTCTCATCTTCCTTGCTGTAAGCCATGCCAGCATCAATGCTGATCTGGTCCAGTCAGTGTAGCTTCTCTCCAGCATGTTATGAGGGCCATAATACTTCCCTGACAATAGCAAAAGTCTAGTCTGTTGTCTTTGTTCAATGTCAGTACAAACTATTTGGTGTCGAGCTGTGTCTTGCACAGCTCGACACCTGAAACAAATTTCTATGCAATATATACAGACTTAAAAAAAAAAAAGAGTCTAGCAGCATGGAGGGGATGTATGCTTTGCTCTACAGAAGGGATACCCTTAAGGGCCCTTCATAACACTTTCTAGTGTAGGGGCCCCTACATGGTCGTTCTCCAAAGGGGTCATCTGAGAGGGGACTTAAAGGTGTTCTGTACCAGAGAGGCACATTACAGTATAGGGCTCTTATCAATTTTAGGGACCTGGTTTTCTCTCAAATAGAGGCCACATATAGGGCGCTATATTATGTTTTCGGCACTCTAGAAGTATTTTGGGGGTGGTTTTATGGATGTTAAAGATTGCAAAACTAGTGTTGTTTATCAGGCCAACTTGAGCCTGGAAGAGATAATCTCGAGAACTAGGTTTCCCCAAATGCACAAGAAAACGAGGGTGAAAAAAAGATGATTAGCAACAACAACTTTGATCCAACCAATAGCTGGGTGTGCTGAAGGGCCCATATAATCCTTATAGCTGTCATTCACTTGGTACGAACACACATTTTCGTCTTTGTTATTAAGTACACGGCAATGTTTTTTTTTTTTATCCTTTATTGAACATCAGATAATGGTACATTACCAAGTAACACAGCATTAGGTTATGAATAGTTTTCTGCGAATCAAAGCACATTCAAATCATACAGCTTTTGGACGTCATCTGTCTCCCATATCAGCCTCCAGGGGACATTACAGGGACTTTTCTTTTCAGACAATAATAGAGAAGTTTATTTATCTTTTTAACAATCACAATAAAGCCAAACATGTCATCAATAAATACAGATCTATAGCCTCAAGGGTAGATATTTCAAATCTGTTGTTAAATTGCCAAAAGAGCTAACATTGTTAGCTTCAACATTGATTTGTTTGAGTTGTTTGGGTAACATGGGATCAGAGAAGGATTGAAGTTATGATGTGTGGCTGAATAGGTGGTTGAAGCACAGTGAGGCAGAGGATCAGCGTTCGGCGAGCTCTTCTGACGTCAGAGAGGAAGGAAGGTTTTCAAATGCTCCGATCTCTGCTATCACAAATAGAACAAGCACACACAATGTGCACAATGAAGAGACAACGTTGTAAAGTGACTACAAGCTCAAAACCATTTTTCCAGTCAGCAAGCAATGGATTATGAAGTAGAATACAATAGGCACATTATTACGTGTATTAAGAAGTATTACCATGGTAAGAAACCATGAAGGAAATACCTAACCTTTCAGCTTGAGGTATGATAAAAAGTCAATGATGGTGTGTACAATATCTTCATCTGGTATTCTCAGAGCACCTGTGGAGATAAACCATATGATCAGAGAGGTACAAATGTAAATAGTGCATGGAATGCATGAGTGTGTATAAAATAAATACAAAGTTTACCTTAAAGGAAAACCTCTGGATTTTGCCAACTGGACCCGACAGGTCTACAGGACTAATGCGGACAACAATTTTTTAAATTGGCCCAGTATTGTGCGAGAACACTGCAGCTGTAATCTGCGAAAATGGGCTAGGATCTCATCCATTTGGGCAATACATCCCTGCCAATCCTCTCAAATTGCTTGTTTTTGCCACTGATATGCTCAGATTATATTCTTACATAATGTAACGTATCCCTTACAGAAATACTACTTTACCTTTGGCTTGATTATTTTTGATTGTGTCCAATAAAGTAATTTACTTTTTTATGTTTAGACATACATCACAAAGTCTCGCTCAAGGAGAAGTCTTGTTGTTATGTTGTTGTCATCACAATTTCAACTCTCCTACTCCCAAATCATTTTGATAACACTTAGCAATGCTTTCTGTAGTCCAACACAACAAACTCTCCTCTCTCCAGCTCTCAATTAAATTTCCACCTTTCTCTTCCTGCAACAACTAGACTCTCTCTCCTATATGTGAAAAATCCTGAAGTTTTCCTTTAAGATTGGTCTACAAGGCAGTAATACAGCCAGTAATACTGAGCCAATACGGCATGTGTAATTGATCTTGACATCAGCCATATGTGTGTGTGTGTGTGTGTGTGTGTGTGTGTGTGTGTGTGTGTGTGTGTGTGTGTGTGTGTGTGTGTGTGTGTGTGTGTGTGTGTGTGTGTGTCTGTGTCTGTGTGTGTACCTGTTCTGAACTCTTCATCCTGGGGCATTTCCCTCTTGCCAGCCAAACCAGACTTGTCTCCCAGTGACCTGTGTCCATCAATGCCATCTGTACAATTATAAGATGATATGAGTTGATATTAAACCACTTTTAAATGAAAATGTCAAAATTTGAAAATTTTTAAAATTTGAAGTGTAGTCAACAAGTGTTGATATTCATTCTCACTGATGTGTACACTTTTGCACTTGCAGAACATTTTATTTATCAAATAAACTGAATTGTAGATATAATATAGATTGTTCATGTTACAAAAATAAACCATTCAATTCAAATAAAAAATAAAACATTATATGAAAAACGCAACTTTCTTTCTGCTTCTCTGTATTGGATGCATTGCCTTGCTCACACACTCTCACAAACACACACCCAGTCTATGCAGACACTCCACGAGGAGTCCTGATGGTCAAAACACCTGAAGGACACTGGTGGTATTTTATTAGATACTGTTTGCATGTTTAAAGGGTTTGTTTCCCGTTTCCTTCTACAGACCACCTGCAGGGCTTGGCTTTTGGAATTGCTTTAGAAAATAAGAGATTTCTGCGTTGCATCCAAAAAAAATGACACAACTGAAGCGGGACATATAGGTTTGAACAAAAAACACAGAAAAATTGGGTGAACAGATGAACACCAAATTATATCAATATTAAAGATCATGTAAATCGATTGAAATAATAACACAAAAACTGAAAGGCATAATGAATAGTTAAGCCTTAACTATTCTCCAAACGAAAGCTTACAAGCATGAAAATAAAATGATTATAATAAAATGAAGCTATATATAGACATATATTTTTAGTAAATCTTTGTCCATTCAAATTTTCCATGTTGTATTTAGTCAGAGTTTTGTCATTTGTATGTGTTTGTTTTGATAAAGCGTAACTAACTAATTCAGACCTCAGGCACAGCCTCATCTCTGGTGGACTGCGGTCGATAATTTCAGATTGAGTCTTTCATATGATTCCATTACGACAGAATGTGAAAATCTGATTTGTCAAATTTTAACTATAATACCGACCATTCGACTCAATTACAATGTCTTAAGAAGAATGTTCTTTGTTTTACAAGATGGTGCCTTTAAAACAGGACATCCAGGTTGCCACTGAAGGCATTTAATGACTTATAGGAGTATAATAGTACTCCTATAATAGGAGCACAATTATACTTCTTCTTTAATATACTCCTTCAGCATTACCTTCAGAAGAAGATCATGCCCAGCTCAATAGGGAGGATAAATTACATTTGAGTGAGTATAAAATACTGTTAACACGAATTCATTCATTTAGTTTACAAATATACTGCATTTCTGGCACGTTGGTTGGTTCTGATTGTAGCTTGTTGGCAGCACCTGCAATTTAGCCCTGAGCTCCTTCCACTATAGGGCCCGCAGCACAGAGATGAAGAGGCACCCTGGGGATTGGCTTTATGCTTGACTCATTCTGGGAATAAAACACTCAAATAAAGTAGTGCTTGAGGTGTGACCTGTGTCTGAAGGCTCATTATATTTCCCTCTTTTGTAATTGCAGCCCTCTAATGTCAATCCCCCTCGACCAGAATGCACTTGATCTTGATAGTGTTGTGACTAGTGTTCAATCTACTTTTTTCTACTTGATCTTGTCACCCACGCCCGCCCACATGTGTTGTGCTTAATCTGATGGGTTTAGTTCAGAAGAAATCAGAATCGGTTACATAGAATAGTTATAGACATAGAATATGTTTGATTCTATATAGATACATAGAATCAGTTGCTGCACCTGACTGAAAGTTTAATGAACACGTCTTTCCCGGTAGCTATGACGACACCATTGTGCTATTTGGGCCGCACCATGTCCCTGACACAATCCAAAGAAAGGGTAACAAAAGGATAGTAAAAAATGGCAAGATGTTTCACAACGGAGCAATTCCTGACGCCAGAGCCTTGCAGCGGCCGTATGTGTTTCTATCTTACATTGGGTGCCCAGCTCGTCTCTGCCTCTCGCACTGCCATCCTTTATCTGAATTAGGTGATCAATACGACCTGGAACACAGGATGAGGCAGGAGCAACCTTTACCCTGGGCTTCACTTGCACACAAAACCGTACACACACTACTATACCACTTACTGTGTATGTACATATACACACACACACACACATATATATACACACACACCCACACACTACTATACCACTTACTGTGTACGTACATATACACACACACACACACACACATATAAACACACACACACACACACAAATATACACACACGCACACTACTATACCACTTACTGTGTACACACACAAACTCCCACACAATACCACACACACACACACACACACACACACACACACACAACGATGCCACTGACTGTACACACACACACACACACACACACACACACACACACACACACACACACACACACACACATACACACACACATACACACACACTAGCTCTTCATGGTTGGCTGTTGATCGTATGGTGACGTTTGGAACCCCAATATTAAACAGGTTCCCACAGAAAACATATCTCTATCTATATATCTCAAGAATAGGCGATATCTTAGTAGTATCTTAGTATAGGCAATATCTTAGTATCTTAGCATCTAGGCTACTGCCTTCTGAAAGGTTCTCACTATAGGTTCGAAGAAACTATCATCAGTTATTTACATATTTCGTAGTTGTTGTATGTTTTGGCATTTTTTTACGATGTATATGAAGGTCTCAGATAGGTATCAGCACTATCCGACACCGGACGGCGGTTCAGCAACATTCACGGCGCGGAAAAACTACAATCGCAAGCAGTTTTGTTTTCGACAGAAAGATCGCTTCCATGAACCCCAAATGAACGAGCGAGACACCGTGGGAGAGAAGAGGAGCAGACCAGTACTTACGGGGACCCAGGAGGTAGCCCGCGCTGTTGAGGGTCCAGCCCCGCTTCTCTTTAGCCTGACACACACACACACACACACACACACACACACACACACACACACACACACACACACACACACACACACACACACACACACACGAACGCACGCAAGCACGCCCGAACGCACACACACACGCACGCACACAGGCATACACACAAACACACCGTTAGGAAATGAAGACAGAACTTTTTCGTTGAGAAAGTTACTGGGGTTTTCAATTTAAATTGTTTGCTTAATGGTATCAACACTACGAAAGGCGGAGGTAGATGTTTCTCTTCAGAGGACGGATGCTTTTTGCATTCCGTTGCATTCCTCTAGATGGGACTATAATGTACAGACAATTAAGAAACTCACCGCAATGACCAGCCCGATGGTCTCGGAAAGAGTTGCACAGAGGACGAGTGACACGCAAAACAACCCAAAGCACCGCTGCATCTAAAGAAAACCATACAATCTGAGTAAAGCAAGACACAAACAGGATTATAGTCTACTACTTCACAAGCAACGGCGATCCAAACTCACCTTGATCTTCTGTTGTAGGCTATCTGCTAGGAGCCTGTGTGAGTGGATGTTGTGGTCTGTCGCTGCTTTGCCGTCGGTGTCTAGTTGAGGAGCCCAGCGATGCTTTTAAAGGAACGCCTCCCGATGGGTCAGATGAAAGTGCTCTTCCTGTCATCTTAATCATCATTTCTGTCAACAAAAAAAATAAAGAAAAGAAAGTGTGCTCAAAAGGCGTACCTGGTTAGGATTTGACGTCACCAGACCCCCCCTCAGCCCCTGGCCCACTAGAGGTCAAGAAGAGGGCAGGATAAAGCATGAACAATTACAGCCTCGTTTTCAACAGACGGAAGACACGCTCTTGGGCGTCTATTATCACATAGTTTTCATTGAGGCTCATGGGAAGAACCTGAGAATAACTGCAACTTTGAAGCATGAGTTAAGTAAATAGGGAATTTGTCAATATAAAGCCTTGATTCTGCATCAATACTGATTAGTATAAGTAATTAATATATTATTGATACAATGAGGATCTATAAGGGTAAGTTAATGATTTACAAACTTGATTTGTAAGTCATGATTGAACATGATTTACAACATGGTAATAATGCTAATGATAATTCTTATAAAATCCTGGACACATTCTGTTCACATGTAGCATATACTAATTAACGGTCAACAGACAACCGTTATTATTATATCCTGAAAAAACATAATTCAAATGTGAACATAACCTATATGTTTGTGTTTAGAAAAAAAACGTAGAATTACCTACTGATCCATTCCCGCCACAAACTCTGTTAAATATGTGGAAAACATGTTGAAACGTAGATGCATACATAATTAAATTCTCCTAAACAATCAAAAGGTATCCCACAATAAATTAATGAATCGCACTTTGATAAGAGTCCTTCATCTCTTCTTCTTGTGCCTTCATACTGGTGGTAGATCAGCATAACCCTCAAGGTGTTACCATTGAAGGAAATGGGGAGGGGTGTTGGTGCTGATGTGCCAGTCAGGGAGGGATGGTCTCATAGCCGGGGCCCCCCCAACACAGCAGACCACAGCTGCTAAACACAGCAGCAGATCCCTCCACAAATGGCCTTGTCCTGCTGCTCTGTTCCTGCACCTCATCCTTTTCATTGTCCTCCGTAGCCTGACGGGGGCGGGGGGGGGGGGGGGGGGGTCCTCTCACTTATCTCTCAGTCCGAGCACTGGTGCACCTCGCCTCAATCTTCCTGCCTGGTGGAAGCTCTTTCTGGATGGTCATTGTTGTAATGGGGGTGGCGGTAAACCCTTTATGCTGAACTCAGCATGCTCATGGCCGCCGGTATGGGGATGCAGCTGTTCCCGGATGGGAGATGTGTAATGGATGCCACTCTCATGTGTTGATTCACAGGATTTACTCTTATTCTGTCCCACAAAAGGTTGTTCCGTTGCCCTGTAATGACCAGGGTGTATGCGGCAGTACAGGCTATGAGGCTTTATTTGATATTTTAAGTATTGTGTCGTATTTTCTTTGCCAAAGAATCTAATTTATCCATTCAGCATATTTCCTTTATCAAGGAATATAAGTAATATATTGCCTTACATTTAAAATTTGTTAAACTGGCTCATTCTTACTTTTCTTAGCTAATTCTGTTTCCATTTTTTTAATGAAATACCTTTCTATTCATTATAGTTTCAATAATAAGAAAGCACACTTGCATGTCAAAAACAAAAAGCATTTGGGGTTTGCAATGTTACCTTAACTTTTGGGCACCAGTTTTACTGGAAATAGCTGGAAATAGCCGATGTTGAACAATTACGAAAACTTAGAATTTACTGTCAGTGGTTGGATTTTAATTTAGATTAAAAAAACATTTTTATTAGTTCATCTCAACCCTCTTAAAGTTGTGTTCAAGAAACACACACAATGAAATCATTTGATGAACCAATATTTCAAACAAATTTCAAACAAATCAATATGAATTTCATTTTCGCTCATGTGTTTCTCAGTAAAAGATTACGAATAAAAATCAATGTAGAACTAGTATGTTGAAAATCTGTTTTCTGTTTTGCTTCAGTTGCATTTCCCAGCTGTCAATACAACAGTGGTTTTGGTCTGATTGGGTTAGAAAAAATACATCATGCAGAATCCATGCATATGGCTATTGACCCTGAATGCGTCATAACATCATTTTGCACACACTAGCCGCTTATAGTTATCCATCTGCTAGGGTGGATAGAAATTACATGTCGTATAATTTCATTTTGCATTCATTGAAGTTCCCAAAATGACACATTTCTATATTATACTACATTTGGATTGCAATAGATAAGCTTTATTCATTCTAATAATATTAACATTATGAATACAATTCTTGTTTTTTTGTTGTTATTTCTGCTTTCAGGGTTGCATACTCCATGAGTGCTGTTGGTAGTTCATTGGTTGTTGGCATATGCAGACCAGATAGCAAAGACACCAGTGAGCACTAAATACACAGGTGCAGAACATCACATTTGCATTATTACTATCATTTTGTCATATAATTTCAGCCAACCTGTTGCAATTAGCACTTGCATGTATTAATCTCTCTAATGTTCTTAAACCGGCTCCACTTCCACACACCCACCTGGCCAACAGGCTTTTCATGACCTTAGCAATTAGCACTATTTGCCATCTTGTCAAATTAAACCAAAACACCATTGATGTTTTGTTGTTGCAGTTTAAATGAGAAATTTAAAGGAGAAAATGGCTGTTTCCTTAGTTGCAGACCTCACTATCTCAGATATTGCATATATAGCTAAGATAACACAAGTTCCTTCATAGGTTCCTAATAAAGTAAGTAAGTCAAATATACAGCACCTTCCACATACAAGAAGTCCCAGACAGAGTGTTTGACAGGGTTACAATACAAATCTTGTACACAGCACTCAATTAAAGTGGGATGTTTTTGAGGTGTCCACAGAGTCCACTGCAGGTAATTCCGGGAGCGGTCCAAAGGCTAGGAGCTGCTGCCCCCAAACCCACCGACCCGCCTTGGAGCAGTGAGCCAGCCTCGAGCTGAGGGCCATCAAGAGAGACATCTAGGGCCCTAGTGTGTCTAATATGTATGGGGGGGGGGGGCACTACCTCAGTGAAGAAAATGATTTTAAAGTAGAATCTAAAGTGAACAGGAAGCCAGAGGGTAGTGAAGCAAGTAAAAGGCTGATGTTAAGTCCACATCATGGTGTTTTTCATCACATCCATGGGAGGTCCCCCAAAACAACGGATCAATGAAATGTTTCACAAGCTAATAATGGCAGCACTAAAACATGCACTGTACATTAACACCCAAAAAGCATTTTCAATACTTCATCATCTTGTCAGCATTCTCCATAACAATATACTTAAATCCTTCGAGCTAGAAGCCCATAGTAAAGCAGTTCAACCAGTGTTGTTAACACCATTAGATGCCATGGTTCCATGGCACACACGGCCATGGCATCTCACACACACACACGTCTATACACACACAGACTATTACACAACCATCCCAACCAACAAAACGCAATCCTTAAACACCAGACTCAGGACAGATGGGATTTCTCTCTCCAATGAAGTTAAGCCAGCCTCACCGTTGGTCTGGTGTAAAGGTAGGTCAGGTAATGAGATCATGCCGATAATGTCTTCCATCACGTTCCCCCCTCACCCAAACGGTATGGATCTGTGTGGGCCCTGGTTTGCCTCATAGTAATGTCATCTGCACATCTGGGGTCAACGTCGATAGTAAGTAATATGAATCTGAGGATTTCAGACTTTCTTATTTCAAGGCACAACTTTCAGTTATTTTCCCTTATTTTACACTGCACTTTGCCATTCATTTTGCATTTCATTCAATATTTAGTTTGTAGTTAACATTTCATTGAATTTAGGATTTCCTGTTTTATTAATAATATTTTTTTTCTAATATGGGTAACCACACTGTATTGGAGAGTGTGAATAAGGCAATAATCCTTAGACGAATGTGAAGTAAACAATTTAAGGGTGTGTGTGTGTGTGTGTGTGTGTGTGTGTGTGTTGTTGCCATGTACCGAGGTGGATTCAGCAGCTCTGGGTGATATTACACTCCTCTGTGATCCCCTGCCGTCCCCCAGCCTCAGAGCCACGCGCAAACACTCTCACACACTCACACACACACACACACACACACTCACACACTCACTCGCTCACACATTAGCATTTAGTCGGCCTCTTTCAGACTCCCATGCATGTGCACAAACACACACAAACACAGATACACACATATGAATATATATTTACACTTGAAAAGTATTACTTTAATATACAAATGTGCATGAACCACATGGGAGAAGAGCAGAGCAGAGCTTTTCTCTGTTAGGGACACTGCTGGGTTGTAATCCCGGGCATCTGAGGACCAGCCATTGTTCAACGTGGTATTGTGTTGTGTTCTACCTTTCCCTCATTCAGCCAAGGCGTAATAAAAAAATGGGAGATTATAAAAGCACACAGGGGGTTCACAGCTGCTCCCCTTGATCAGATCATGTATGTATGTTTGTATTTTTATATCTGTATGTATGCATGTTTGTGTGTGTGTGTGTGTGTGTGTGTGTGTGTGTGTGTGTGTGTGTGTGTGTGTGTGTGTGTGTGTGTGTGTGTGTGTGTGTGTGTGTGTGTGTGTGTGTGTGTGTGTGTGTGTGTGCCACCAATGAACAAATATGGAAAATCAGTTGAATCTGTATCTGTCTATGTTAGGTCAGTTTCATCTGTTTACTATATATATATATATATATATATATATATATTTGAATGTGATGATGGACTAAATGAAACAGCTATAGAATGCCAGTATGATGGATTGGTGGACATGGAGTGTACAGATTTCCTCAGGA
The DNA here is from genome assembly GCF_964030765.1 of Micromesistius poutassou. NCBI lineage: Eukaryota > Metazoa > Chordata > Actinopteri > Gadiformes > Gadidae > Micromesistius > Micromesistius poutassou. The sequence goes on along the minus strand of NC_140283.1, from coordinate 10,943,722 downwards.
AGAAGAGGCGCTGTTGACATTTTGAGAAGACTGTTTCACTGCTGGGTCGGATGGTCAGTTTACTGTCAATGGCATCAAATCAGGTATGGCCAATCAGAAGTCCACAAACACCATCCGCATATAAGCCTTAGGCTTCTCCAGTGGAGCATCGTTCACGCCTTTAAGCTGTTTGGAGCATCGTTAACGCCTTTAAGCTGCTTGTAGGCAAACTGATGTTGGTCTGTTTGTCCACAAACCTCATTTTGTAGCTGGGGATGAACAAGCCTCTTATCACCAGAGAGGTTAACACTACAGGGCAGTAGTCATTGTCACAGGAGGGTTTTTTCTTTTTGACCACTTGCCAGGCGTCCCTTGCTTTGGCTTCCTGGCACCGTGTGTCTGTCGGTTTGATACCTGAGATGAATGCTATCATATTTTCATTAAGTGCTACTTTAAGCTCTTTTTAAGATCCCTTCCAGTGTTGTTTGAAAATGTTTGAACTGTTTTTGGGGTTACTACCAGTGGTCAGCCTCCTCCACACTGGAGCCCCACCCCAGGTTCGCCCCTCCCAGTCTGTACAGTCAAAACAGGCCTAAACGTCTGTATGTGTGTGTGTGTGTGTGTGTGTGTGTGTGTGTGTGTGTGTGTGTGTGTGTGTGTGTGTGTGTGTGTGTGTGCGTATGTGTATGTATGAGTGTATATGTGTATATATATACATATATGTACAGTATATACATATATTTTACACTCATACATACACACACATATATATGTTCTATATATATATTATATATACATCCTTATAAAGCAAAACATGTTACTTGAGGCCTAGCGCTAATTATCTAACCATTTACATTTAACCCAGTGTTCTGTTATTATTAATATGTGCAAATTACACCTAATCACTCGTCATTCAGGTCACATCAAATAAAGACCCCTGCAAGCCGTCTGAACACATTACATCGTGACATGGTAATTATGGGCTATTTGGCAAGAGAACGCCATAATGGCCCCTTCTACTCTTCTCCCTATTTGGTTTTTATGATCTCTACTGCTAGATGCTGTGATTCTCTTCTTCTGCCTTCTACAGGAAACGGCTTCCTGCATCCTGTATTTTTTGGAGGCAGATTCAATGAGATAAAACACATAACAAACACGTGTGTGTCTGTGCATGTGTGTGTGTGGTTATCTCAAAAAACCAACGAGTAAAAGCAGCAACATGCCAACAATATTCACAATGGAGGGGAGAATGATTATGTCGGAGGACCAATCGCTACTCTTGTATGTTTGAGATGTCTTTCATATTTGCTTACATAGGCTGATCCGTATGCTTCATTGGGAGTTCTTTGTTGTGGGTAATCAGTACGAATCCCCTATTTCTACTCTTTTTATAATAGCATAAGTCCTTAGGTGACTCAAGCATGCGTGGACAAACATGAAGATGACGGTAGTCAATTTGACTTTTCAAAAAGGGGAAACATTTTTTTCCATGTATTTATCCTATTTGGTTGGCTTGTTATAAGTATACCTTACTCTTTCTGTTGGGTTTTTATATTTTAAATCCACATATCCTTTGAGTAGTCTTTAGTTGCACTTTTCCATAGCCCATATTTTACAATATATTATTCTAAACTGACTTAAAGCTAGTTTTACCAAGGTAGATCATTGACTTTATAAATCGATGCAAATACAGTATATGCCTTCACTTGACACACAGCCATGGGTTAAGTGCCTAGTGTTATATTGGTATTCGTCATACATGTTACATAGAACAAGAGCCTGCTTGTCATGTGTTTGGTCAAATACCTCATTACAAACAAACAAAACAGCTTCTTCCCATGTATAGCCTACCATATCCCCTGCAAACCAATGACTCATGGTCTACGAGCAGGTGTTTAATAGGCCAACCCTAGCTTGTCATGTCAAAAATAATAGGCTGATTAAGAACAAGCTTCTACTTTAAATGGTGTAGCCTACGAGTTGATCATCTGATGTAAGCTAAGGCGTTTTGACAATGCAATATTGCCATATTTTCTACACATCTACTAAAACATTTTACCAGTATGCTTATGAGGCCTATACTACCTTAGTATAGGCCTCATTAGTAGTAGTAATCGCGTAGGTGTGAGACTGTCTGCCTCATTCCATTGATGCCTATATTTTGTGTGTGTATATATATATAGAGCTTATGTTATCATTATCATTCACAATAAACAAATACCTTTGTTATAAAAATACTTTTGATGGGAAGCACTTATTATAGAACAATTATTCAGAACAAAATTCCTTCTGTTGGAGAAAATAAGCGGATTTATGCTCCGATGTTGACATTATCTAGATGAAAAGTAAACAAATAAGAAATGGTAAAGAAACTATATACAGCCATGCTTCAAGATGCATGCATCATGGACAGGACGTCATAAAAAGTACAAAAACCCTCCCTGGGTCTCAGGATTAACCACAGCAGCAGTAAATGCTGCCCTCCCGTCAGTGCTCACTGGTACAGCTAATCATCGCTCAATAGTTTGATATCAGAAGCACTGGATCCCAAATGTGAAAGAATGCTTTACGCCCCACTCAAGCATCTGCAGTCATTGCAAAATGCAATGGTGTTCACAAATGGCTGCCCTTTAGATTAGGTGGTCTTTACAGGAGATCAGGCATGCAAACTGGTTTGGGGTGAAAAAGGTGAGAATGATGCGTGAGCCAAGGAAAACACAGACCCACTCGGGGGTTCCAGGGTTATACTCCGGGGAGTTAAAAATAAAAAATAAAAATAAAAAATATTTTAAAAAAAATTCTATAATAAAAAAAAATTATAAAAAAAATTCTATAAAAATATATATATTAAAAAAATATTTTAAAAAATTATATTAAAAAAAAAATATATATATATATATATATTATAAATTAAAAAAAAATTATAAAAAAATAAATAAATTAAAAAAAATTGACCTGTGCACACATCTTTTTTTTTGGATCTGGTGACTAGTTTGCATGCCTGGGAGATAATCGCTTTAGTGATTTAAGAAACACATTTAACTTGATGAGGAAAAAAAGCACAACAGCAGAAGTAAAAGAATGATTTATTTCACAAGATATTTATTTTAGTTACAAGTTGTGGACTTGTATTTTGCTTTGAATCACTTGTCCCCATAAACTAGTCTTAATCGTAGTGCCCATACGAAGGCACAATCCCATAGATAAACTCCGTGGAACTTGAATTTTTTTTTTACATTTAAAACTTAAGTGCGGACATTTCTTCTATTAACACCTGCTGAATGTATCTAAGGGATGCCAACAGTAAAAAAAAAAAAAAAATAAAAATACGGAAAGGTCTGAATTCACATTTACCATAAATTGTCAAGCTTCTGGACCCTGCATCGTAAATCGACCAAGTGTAGCAAGTCTACGTGGAAACAGGAGCAATTTGGAATTGTAGAGTTTTCAGACACACGGGGAGGGGGCTCGTTTGGAGTGCTGTACAAGTCGGTGAGGGGGTGGGAGCAACATCAGCTACCGGGCCCACTCCCATTCTAAAGGCTGCAGTTCGACACTGGCCACGTTCCCCACACTCTGCTGTGAATGTGACATGCATAAACGATAACCTGTGGATGCCTCATTAGTATCACAACATTACCATCATGTAACTTCCATAATAAAATAAGTTAAAAACTATACCAAAATGGCTGGTCAAGTATGACTTAATGCAATAGAATACAAGAGAAAAAAAAACATTTACAAATAATACCTGTGGCAAAATAAACCTTTAAGTAAATTGTTTTTGTAAGTTTGTTTCAATTGTAATCTCAGAGGACTCTTTCGCTGACAGCAACTGGGTGACTTTTGACCGTGGCAGCCTGTCAACGTCTGTTCATCCATCAGCTCATGCGGGGCTTGGTGACAGTACATGAGAATATTAAAAATCATCTAGATTTCCATTCCATAGTTATTTATCTTCCCATTACTGTATACCATTTCTTTTCTTTTTTTATAAAATATTTTTATTCATACAATCATTTCATTAACTATAGCAACATCGTATTACTTTTTTGAGTGGCAAGAGATCAGTCACACATCATCACCTCATAACAACAATAGTATATAAACAAATGAAAAGAAAAATCCTTTCGAGTTTGTCTTTTTTTTCTTCTTCTCAGTTCATGTTATAACAGAGTGTGTGTGTGTGTGTGTGTGTGTGTGTGTGTGTGTGTGTGTGTGTGTGTGTGTGTGTGTGTGTGTGTGTGTGTGTGTGTGTGTGTGTGTGTGTGTGTGTGTGTGTGTGTGTGTGTGGGGGGGGTCTGTGGGGGGGTGTATGGGGGGGGTGTATGTGTTGTGTTGGCTGAGCCTATGGAAGTATTGCTGGTCCTGGTGATGTCTCTTGGTTTGTGTGATCTGGGAGCAGACGTCCGATTGGCCAGGTTAGCAGGAACAGGGCTGCTCTCGGGACACGCGTCCTCATGCTGGTCCCTTAACATCTACTTCCGTGGACACCGCGCTAACATCCGGCCTTCAGACCCACGTGTGGAGGAACAGAAATGCACAATTTGTTATACACAAATTATGCACTAATTCTATATAGGGAAAATATAACAACAATGATCTGCTGCTCATTATATACATATTATATACTTTGTGTTAAAGAAAAGGCTAAATGGGATTTTGAACTTTCGGTTTTGGTCTCCTTTCAAATATAATCTAAAGCATAGATTTTCTGTGCAGGTGGCTCTTGCTCCTATGCTGTAAGAAAATCTGAAAAGTAAGAAAATTCCCAAAGTACTTTGTCTCAGTACAATGTGATAGACATGTTTTTTGTCATCAGCTGATACTGAATATACTGAATACTTTCACCACCATGTATAATTATTATTATACTTAAATCTCCAAGGAGGGAATCGGTCTGTAGTCTTGGACTTACTTTGGCTCCTCTACAGCTGCCGTCTCCGAGGGGCCGTTGGGAACCTCAGCAGGGGCCCAACTCCTGTCCCCGCTGACGGATCAGACAAGACGGGAAAAAAAAGGCAACGATCAGAGAGGAGACAAACATGGCAGGCGGCCATGACTGAATGAAACGAGCCACATTCAGAATGGGTGAACAGTACTGCCCTCCAGTGAACAGTCAATGAAACAACACATGGTCCCTGTAGTGTTGCCGTGCTGGCCAGAATCCACCATGTTGAGTTGTTTTTTGGGCAAGAGCGTGTGGACCCACCTGGTTTTGGGACAGGGGGATGACGTGGTGTTGGGGCTGGGGCCGGTCCTCTCTGGGTCACTATCCGCCGCTACAGTGTACTTCTCCTCGGAACAAACGGCTTTCTCTTCATCACTGCAATGGGCATCAGCAACATGTTAGTACAGTGGTTTGGAGGTAACCTTGACCATGAAACCCTTCAGCACACACAGATGCAAACACACGTAGGACTTGTACAAAAAAAAGACCCAATGAACACGCAAACCGGAGATGGTGAGTGAAGACGCATGCTGGATGGAACAGTGGATTGCATAAGTGTAAAACAAGATGTGAACAATGGAGGTGTTGACAATGGAAGCTTGACCACGAAACAAGGAAGGTGCAGAGCGCAAACATCCAAATGTTCAGCAAATAAAAAACATGGAGTTGTCTAGGCTTTGCCCTTTTTTAGTAATTTTTTGATTTGTCCAACATTTCACAGTGCCAGCCATCCAGTCTTGCTTTTTATAAACAGCACTACCTCTAAACTGGTTAAAGCACCAAAATACCCTCAATCAACTCTCTATAGTGGTTGTTTCACTTGCTAATCTCATGATACATTGCCCCAATTTAAACCAACCAATAAGAAACAACGCCTGCATTAACCGTGTTTCACCAGCGATGATGCCGTCCCTGGGGGGGGTGGTTTTAATGTTCGGTTATTTGGTGGAATTTGACGATTTCTACATTTTAAGATGAGATTCAAAACCTCCTGGGACTTAACACCAGGGGCACAGAGCGAGGAAGAATTGCAAGTCGTGAACTGCCTTTAATTTGTGAAAATCAAGAAAAGCTATAGTGATGCCAGAATGAAAACTTTGTTCATGTATAGGTATTCAGACCTTACTTGACATTTCTGTCATATCTGCCTCTTTAGCCCTGGGTGATTAAATAAACAAGTGTTCACTCAATTGACCGTCATGATGAAGAGCATTCGCCATAATGGACAAAACATGCATCTGCACAAGATGAAACAGGAGCATTATCAAATGATATTCCCAATTTGAGCCAGATTAAACCAGTTCATATTACTTAATAACATTTGAAATACTTTCAAACTTGTTCAAAATCAGAACACTTTTCAGTGTTCAAGGTCAACCAAAAACTTTATGGGTTAACAAAAGCTTAACCCATAAAAATTGTTTAAGCATCGATATATTCCTGTAGTATTACGCTTTAGAATAGGGATTCCCATTCATTGATTTTCCTCCAATTAACTCCGATTTTTTATATGATCCTGTAGGGGAACAATACGATTCTCACATCCCATGCAAGGTGAAAAAGACACACCTGGTAGAAAGACATGCAGTATGGAGGGAAAGATGAGAGCAGAAAATCAAAACGATGGGGAGGGGGTTGGATGAAGATGTTACAACAAGACACCACAGCTGCAGGTTGGGGTCAGAGTGGCTGTACATACCGATACGATTTCAACACCCTGAGGAAGAGCACACCCACAACGCACAGCAAGACAGAGAGAAAGGGATAGAAAGAAAAAGAGGAGAGGAAGCTCTGCTTGTAAATGTCAGTCAACAGTCAAGCATCCAGGTCTTACGACAGAAGTTGTTAATGGCTCACACATAACTTGGACACGGCATCGGCAACTTGGGGAGGGGAGAGGGGGGGATGCGGAGGGTTATGGTTTCTAGAGTGATCTTTGTTGAATTGGAATTCAGGTTAAAGACACTCAATGGAAATGACAAAAACAGACAAGTCACATGAAGCTGATTCAAATGTGCAGCTCCCCCAATGGTGGCATCTTGATTGGTATCCTTTTCTCTATGAATGTTGTGTGAGGAAAGTCACTGTTTCCTACTTGGATTGTCAAGTTTACTATTTATGAATTTAGTTTTGTTAAACACTTCTGCATATAGCTGTACCTATATTTAGACCAAACTGAAGAATGTCAAAATGGAGAATTCTCAGTGCAGGGACAGCCCCTCTTGATGAAACACAGGTTTTGTATTTTCTGATTTATTGCTTGATTTAGTTACAGTTGAAGTCACTTGCGACAGGTTATATGGCAAATGACTTGGAATACCATTTTGTTGAGCCCGTCTCCCCCTCCACTACCAAACTCATCATACATCTACAGAAAGGCTGCCAAAGGTCCGGTTTGACGCCTCCATCACCTTTCAACTCTGCATCACTGTCTCTGCCTCTGCCTCTCTGACTGACAAGTGTGTCTGAAATGCTTGTGTATGGAGTCCAAGTAAAATCCATCAACACGCAACAATACGTTCATGACTATCTAGTTGCATTCCAACAGGACTGGAAATGATGGCACAGAAATATTGTATGGTGATTAGGACCATTACCTCTTGCTGGATAGTCAGACTGCATTTTAACATCACAATGTACTTAAGCCACTGCAAGTTCGATGTATTGCAGAAGAGTCATGAGAAAATATTTTAGATAGTCTTACACCATGTTGAATAGCTTTTAGAATTGCATCTCTCTCGCATAATATGACCTAAGTAAAAAGGTTAATTGATGAACAAGACATAGAAGGAATGCAGCTTTATCCCTCAAGATGCAACTGTGATAAATTAGCAAAACACACTTAATCTGCATATTAACACTGAAAGGCTGGTCACATTTCTTTACGGGATATCCCAGGAATCTGCAATTCCAGATCTGACAGATCAAGCCTTAGATATTTTCTTTAAAACAATCACCTTTACTGCTCGAAAGATAAAGCTACAGTATGGAAATCAATAATATTAATTGATGATTAATAGGTATTCGATTAATAGATAATAATCCCTCCCGTTTACATAAAGATACTGAGTACAAAAAAATGCTATTTTGTTTATTAACCAATACACATCTGACCATGCATACTAACTACCAAGACGACTCTCATTAACCTAGTTTATATCAAAACGCACAGATTTAAGGTTATCTGGAAGTTTTATGGCCTTTTAATCCACATGAATCCACCTGTGTGTGAATGCAACTCCAAGACCTTGAAATGCCTTTTAGTGCACGTGAGGGCACTGGTCTAACCTCTTGAAGACTGCCGTCTCAGTCTTTGCATCCACCGTGAGGCTGAGCGTTTCCTTCATGGAGCCGTTGATCACCGTCTCGGTTACGCTACGCTGTTCGCTGGCCGCCTCCTCCTCGGCCTCGGTGCTGCTGAGCCTTTGGGCGGGGGACGACAGCGGGCTCTGGTCCACCGCGGACCACCCATCACACTCTGCTGGGAAAAAGACGATCCACAGGTTCACATGAACTGATGATCCAGATGTAGCAATGGCAGAGAAGAGGATTCAATCACCCTTCAAATGTTTGTATAACTCTTTTTGAATAAGATTCAAAAAGTAATCGAACAGCAAGGACATTTCTGGTAAAACAGGTAATAGCGTTTAGTATTGAATGTATGTAATGTACGCCTTGACGTGGTGGATTGACATTCAAATTAGGCCTGTTTGCTGCTGGCCCTGTGATTTGAAGGTAGTGTTGGGTTGATGGTTCACCTTCGGGTTGCATGGGTGCATTGACTCCCAGCGGGTCCATTGTCTCCACGCTGGTTTCCATGGCCACAGGAGAGTTGCACCTCAGAGGGTCTTTAGGACTTTAAATAGAAAAACACACCAATTAGTTACATAATTAAGTTACTAATTACAATGTAACAATGTTATTGGTTAATCACCTGATTTATATGCATTATATATTTATCCCATTGTATTAAGCAGTGTTTCCCCTAGATTTTTTTTGTAGCAGTGGCGCTGTGAGTTGGTAACCTAGCAACACTAGGAGGGTCTGGGGGCATGCCCCCCCCCCCGGAAGAAAAATTAAAAAATAACCCTTTAAATGGTTACTTCTGGTGAGATTTTTTGGGGAAAAATTTACAGATTGAGCTTCCAAATATGACATAACAACCAAAAGAGTCAAGGTATATGCTGAGACCAGATCATTGTGCAAATGTGCCTTGAACTTGGCAGAAACTAAGTTCATCTTTTATGTTCAGTTTCAGCTATTTCTTTGATATTTATCAACAGCCTTAGAAAAAAATAGATGAAAAAAAAAAGGTTAGAAATAGAGTAGTAATCAGGTGCCCACCTGAGATGGGGGAAGTTGGAGAAGTCTGCCCAGCTCGTCTCTGAGTTGGAAGGGGTAGGGGGGCTGCTCCAGGCTGCACCGGGGACCACTGGTACGGAGGCAGAGGGGGGGGATGCAGGGGTGCTGTTGGGGCTCGGGGCGGGTGCAGTGGAGTTGCCAGTGTCCATGGGGATGTCTTCAAAGTTGGCTGTCCACACAGGTCCTGAAAAACGTAGACTCAACTCTTGGAATCGATGCACACAAACTACCAAATACATTAAAAAAATTGCAATGCTGGTTCAGTGCCACATTCTAAATTGGTCCGAGTCGGATAGACAAGGTAAATGGTCCAACTTTTACAGGAACGGACTTAAGGTGGCAGCATTGTTCAAAACTCTCATATGCAGGGGTAAAACTGGTGTTGGCCCAAAAAGGTGCCATTTTTTGGCCAGAAAATAAGGAAATTAGCAATGCATGGCACCCAGGCCCCTAGCTATGAGTCACGCTACATTTTTGTTTAAGTGACACATGAAACGTATATATATTGTTATTCAGACCTACTATATGAAGCAGTGCTAACAATAAGAAAAACTCACATCCATTAGAATTCTTTAATTCATTTGTTATGTGGCAAGACAAATCAATTAAAAATAAGTCACGTACAATACCCCCCCATCGATATAGATTATGTCATAAGTAAGCAATGAGTATCATTTACCTGTATCCACATCCATTCTGTCATCAGTGCTGAGGCCGGGGACTTCAAAAGGATCCCTCTTAACATCTTCCTCCTCAGAGTCTGTGCTCTCCTCACTGTCTGTGCTGCCAGAACTCCTGTTTTACAGACACATACAAGGGGTGTCAGAGGGCCAGCCCTTTATACTTCCTAATCCTTCAGGGTTCACTAAACTTAAAAATGGTTTATTACATTGTATACATCATATCCGTTTTTTACATAATTC